>NC_043970.1:31572156-31869656 GCF_902148855.1 Sphaeramia orbicularis
ATTTATTTAACTGACCCATAAAATGTCAGATTCAGTGTATTTTTGTACTGTTGGCAGTATCACTACCTGCTGTTGCTGGGCTGCAGTAAGCAGAGGGAATACCCCCTGGAAGCCAGGAGGCCCAGTAGAACCAGGGAGGGGCTGGCCTGGCTGAGGATGCCCCATAGGAGGAACCATCCCTGGGAAGCCTTGCACAGGTGGCAAACCATACGCTTGCAGCTGGCCATTAGGAGGAGGAGGAATCTAAGACGAACAAGAGAAAGAGTAAGCAGATCTTACCATTACCCACGGTTCACAACACTTTGTGAATTTTAGATTAAAGAAAATTGTAAACTACATTGAACTAATTTATAGTCCTTTTTGGGTAGTTCAGTCAAACCAAGACAAACATTCTGCCCAAATCTTAACTTTCAATCTGATCAGACTTTGCCGAATTGGGAGAACGGTCTTCAAATAACTGGTTGGACAAAAATCTCGGATGGACCTTATTCCTGGTATTACTATATACACCCGGTCTATGGGAGGGCAGGGGTATAATAACTGGTCAATATTGTAAAGCATCATACTGTTATACAAGTTATTTTGGGTCGAATTGTAATATGATTACATCTCAGAACCTGGTTAGAAAGTCTGCTAAAACAATTTACTAATATGTAATGAAACATTTTTTCCTCAGGTTGATGAAACATGAGTTCAATTCTTAGTATACAACAAACAATATCTTACCTGTTGTGAGAGGTCCTGTGACATATTCATCATATGTGGTTTAAAGTGCTCCATGTGCTGTGGAAAGGCTGGAGGCTGCTGCATACTGTGATGATAAAAACACACCATAAACTTCATAGCTTCTGGTTCACTGCTAAAAATCAATTAGAGCTTCCTATTTCTTGGGATTTTAGGCAAAAATTAATACAAGTAATAAGAGAACTTACAAGGTGGGCTGTGATGAGATTTCATCCTTTTTAATTTCCTCTCCAACTTCTGGTTCATCATCATAGTCAAAACGGTCCAACAATTTCTATAAAAGAAATATGTTGAGAAGTGTAACAAATGTAAATGATAAACAGATGACATGTAAAGATAGAAGTGCTTTACAGCATTACATTTCACCTCCCACACACAATCCATTTCTAATCTCTCATTCACTGAAGCCTCTGTACATTCATTGCCATTTATAATTAGACCTGGTCTATAAAATATCTGAACAGTATGAGGCTTTTCTTGTAGCTACAGGTACATCCACACTGCATGTAGTGTGTAAAACACAAATACAAAATTGTCACCTTGTCAAATGCTGTCTTCTGCTGAACAGGTTGGGTGGGTAGGGGAGGATGTGGAGTGACTACACCAAGGCCAGGGGTGACATTCTGTGACTGGATTTGAATGGTTTGGAGAGGAGGGTGAATGGTGGTCTCTGGTTTCACTGGCTGCTGTTGAAAGTTCTGGAGCATCTGTTGAAGCTAAAATTACAAGAAAATGCTGAACAGTGGGAATTTACCAAAGATTTGAGTAAAAACTTATGTGAGCCTACAGTGCACACACACACCTGTTGACCCTGTGAGGACTGGAAGAGCTGTGCCACTGCAGCAAAGGCATCAGAGTTGTGCAGCTGTGCAGATGATGTCAGGGTGGAGTTTGCTGTTACAGCAGCAACTGGCTCTTTGGCTGGAGGTGGAGAACCTGAAAGTAGAGACGTGATTGGATCATGAGTCATGAAAATCCTATGAATGTTAAACACAAGATGCTCTCAAATTTACACAAAACACATTACCTGGGTCATCTGTCCCTGTGAAAGGTGCAGCAGCACTGCTACTTCCAGCAGCCATGTCCAAGAGGGGCTGAATAACTTCAATTTTGAACACCCCATTCTTCTGCCACAAGTTCAATACCCGCACTATTTTACTCTATAAAAGAAAATGGCAAATATGGGAAATAAGTAAAAGTCAGGGAATATCCATCACACCATTACCATTTACAATTGCAACACAAGACCCTCCAACTTTCTGTGTTCTTACCCTGTCCTCAACTGGGCAAAGGCAGAGGTTCTCAAACGTTCCGGTGATGTTTTTGGTAAACCTGGGACCAAACACATCCTTGTCTGGTCCAAACTGGTGCCTAGACTGCCTAACAATGGAATCCACAACATATAGTCCTGCCACCTTGTACTCCGGCTTACACTGCAGCAGAAGGATAGACATATGAGGTTATTAAACCTTTAATGAAGGAAAAAAAATTATGATGAGTGAACATTTGCCTCACCTTTTTGATGAACTTTTCCACAATTTGAACAACATGCTTGTAGAGCTGAAGGGAAAAGTAACATGGTGAGTGTATAATTAAGATACACTTAAGGGCCTTTAAGTTAAACAAGGCAGAAAAAACATATTATGGATCAATCTCGTCCTTACTTTCATAGCTTTGATGGCTGATTTGGTGATGGAGATCATCTTAGCCCGAGATATTGGCGGCTTGGAGTCCATCAATGAGAATAACTGTAGAGGAAGTAAATCAAAGTAGGGGTGAGATCAGAGGAATCCTACTAAAGAAGGGCCATATCAAATTAGATACCAAAACAACATATGAAATACTTTAACATATATTTTGAATGTGTTGTCTGTTTTTATCTGGACCCTGAGTGTGTAAATAAAGACTGATTGATTTCATATCAACAAACATACTATATGTAAAAGTCACATGTTAAGAATTGTAAGTGGCAAGAAATCCACTTATCACAAAGAGTATATGATAGCAATTGGCTTTTAGATTGCCCAATAAATAAAGTCACTACAAAGACACAATAGTGCAATTTCCCTACTTAATGTATAAAACTACATTATGATTGGAATTTGAGTATTATTACACAAGCAACGCAATGAGGCTGGTTTTAAGTGGATTCCACACTAGTACAACCATCATTCAACAGGCTTTTCAGTGACTCTTAATGTCCTTTAAATACAGTAGGTGAATGTCACGAAAGAGGTAAAAATCGTTTTCTCTGGAAGTAATGCAGAGTGCAATAGGACTACAACAGTATACTTTCTTCAATGTGCTGCTGGTAGCCGTGTTACCAGCACCAGTACTGGGAAGCACTCACTCCCACTAACAAACATTTACATTAGTCCATGCAAAACTTTGTGCAATATAATGGGAACCAGGTTTGACTGTCAGCCGTTAACGTTAGCTAGCTTGCTAGTTATTAGGAAATCGTTTCATTAACACGAGCAGCTACATTGCATGCTCTGAGTATGAACACAAACGCTAATTCGGCTAGCTAAGAGCCAGGTAAAATGGACATATCAAGCTAGCTCGGCCAGTGCTGTGTCCTGCACGGCCTGTTCGGCTAACCCCAGTGGAACACAGCTTCATGGCCAGCACAGCAAACTCGGCGAGTGGAGGCTCTCAGAAAGTCAAGAAGGAAATTACCTCATGGTTAAAGGCGTTGACGGCATCCATGACTGCCGACAGCTACGAGCTTTCCCCCCAAAACCCAAAGCCCAGTTTAAAAGCGCTGTTTATTGATGGAAGGGTCGGTACAACATGTCCGCCCCCGGTAGCTAACGACAGCTAGCCTAGCATCAGTATCTCTCGGGTCGGCGGGCACGGCAAAGCATGCTGGGATTCAAAGTTGTTGTTCCCAGTGTTGACCACTGGGTGGAGTAGTAATGCAGTGAATGTCATTTTTTTACACACCTGCTGTGAAATAACCCTTCCTTTGTTTCCAAATTGCATACCTATACTATTCAGATGTATTTATGTAGATTAATTATTTCAAAACATATTTATTAAAATTATGTTAAACACACTCAATTAAACACATATTTGGTGTTTACACTTGATAAAATGCTTGAAAATCAGTGTTTATGTTGATGGATTTGTTTGTTTAAATTTTCCCATTTATGAGACACCATTAGAAATGTTATCACATTTTTATCATATAGTCTGGCTTAGCAAAATTCAAAATATGTGATGATAATCAACTTTACTTCGAAGACATGAAAGAACAAGCTGATTAAAGGTAAACGAAAGGGGGAAAAAAGATTTAAACAGAATAGAGAGCAAATAAAGACTCTTAAAAAATGGAGTTAAAAATGTACAATTATTTCAATGTAGCTTTATTGATATAGATGTCATTTAAAGTATTTGTTTGTTTGTTTGTTTGTTTGTTTGTTTGTTTGCTGAAAGTATTTCTTAATATTATCTATTAATAATGAATTTAAAATGTTGTTTAATTAATTTATTCATGTATTTGACTCCAAATACTGAATCCCTAGTGTTAATTCTTATTATCTAATTAGTGGGCAATTAATGTAGTATAATATAAATCCAATAGATGGTGGTGTGCAGGTGTTTTTGGCTCCATGTCTGAGTGTCTGCTTTAATGTCTAAGCTTCATGGTACATGATATGAAATGCTTGAAAATTTGTGTCTCTGTCGATGAATCTTGTTGTTTTAATTTTCCTATTTATTATAGCCATTAAAATGTTGTCACATTTTTATCATACACCATGGCTAAGCAAGACTGGCTAATGTACAGGCTACGTTATTTAAAGCAGTGATTTTATTTATTTTCATAAAGTTTTTTTTTTTTTATATATAATATCTATTAATAATTAGTTTTAAATGTAATTTAATTAATTTATTTATATATTTGACTCCAAGCACCAGATTCTGAGTGTTCATTCTTAATTGAACACACCCTCTCAATACACCTGTTATTTAGTCGGAAATTCATGTAGTACAACATAATTCCAATAGATGGTGATGTGCTGGTACTTTTGGCCCCATGTATGAGTGTCTGGTTTAATGTCTAAACTCCATGGTCCATCAGTCAGGACGGATTGTATTCCCTCGAGACTTTCTAGCAATCTGGAATCTGAAACACCTGACAATGTAGAGCTATAAAGGGGGAAAAAGTCTATAAAAATGGTTGAGTCTATAGACATAGAAATGCTCCTTATGTACATCACAATACACAGTACTGTATATTGTTTGTTTATTTGGTTATTTACTGTTTTTTCTTCTGTTTTCAGGTGTATAAATCCAGCCACCTGCAGGTGAACCCTATAGGAACACATGTAGCCAAACCAAATGGTTAGGTTCACCTCACCCGAAACCACAGCCAAGAAGAAAAATGGCCCAGACTGTTCCCCTCCCTGCAGGTGTCCTCTTTAGATTGATGAACACTGTTAATTAGGTCAGTGAACACCTCATCGAGCCATGGTTGGAAAACGCTTCCTTTGTCTGCTTCTGGTGTATTGGTGAACAACTTTCCAACTGTTGGCAGCACTCCAAGTTCAGCATCAGCCAAAATACTAACACCAACAAACCTGGCAACTAAGAATAACCACACGCTGAAATACAGTTTGTGTGATTCAAGGATCTCAACAATGATTTAGGGACATTAATTTGTTTATTTTCACAAGAAAAGGTAGTCAGAGGAGTGTTGGACCGACGTGCGTAAAGAGCGCAGTACGAACTTGCATAATCTATGCATTCACCTGTAATTACATTACTCATAATTCTTGAAACCTTCCAGTGTATTTGTACTGACAGTGTAAGAGTCTCTCTCCGTTTCGACATGAAATGTATTCTTTGTTCATGGCATGTAAAATTTGAGCGCACGGAGCAAAACACCGGGTGGAGTTGTCTCCCTTGTTCACACATGCGCTCCACCCGCCTGCGCTGATTGGGCGAACAATTACCTCAGCTGCCACCGCCGTGCTCGGGGCTGTGTGTTTTTTTTTTTCCACTCTCTAGTTTAGGAACGCCCACTCAGATGACCGGGAAAGTCGCTTCAAACTGAGAAACACGCTGGCTGCTCACAGTTTATTCAGGAGCTGTGCATGTGTACAGAGAGGGGACGCACTGCGCTCACATCACAGACACAGCCATTCAGGGTTTTTTTTTTTTTACAAACATAGAAGTACTGAGATAGATTGCGTCACTTTGTAACTTTTCATGATTGAATGTGACACTTTTTTGTGAGTCATTATTTAAACCCAAGCTGGTAAACTAATCAAGACTTGTGTCGGAAAGTGCTGAGTGCGCTCCCTGGATGCTTTGGGTGAACAGGTGGCGCAACCTCCGGTTCCATTAGTTTGTTATTAGGGTCGGACGCAGGCAGACAGGAGTTAACGCACCTCAGCCTGCTGGACCCTGAGCATTCTAGAGCTGCCTGTGGGTGAGAGCAGAGCGGCTCAGCTTCCCCCTTGTTAAAGAGGAGACATTTAACAAGGAGCTGTGATGCCAGTGGCTGACAGCGACATGGTAGTGGAAAACAGCCACGGGTTATACGAGGGTAAAACCCCAAACAATGCCGGGAGTGAGGGCATCCTCCCGGCCTCCCTATGCAGTCCTGCAGCGGACATCCTGAAGAACTTTTACCACACCAAGCGGGTCGGGAACTATCTTATTGGGAGGAAGCTGGGGGAAGGATCGTTCGCCAAAGTTAGAGAGGGTCTCCATGCCTTGACAGGGGAAAAGGTAAGATGACTTCTGAAGCCCAAAAGATCAAATCCAACTGTTTTTGTTAGAATTATTGTGTTACTAAAATGGTATTTTTTGGTATATTTTAATGTCTGTTTCTTATCACTTTGCATCTTGAATGGATACGCCTAATTTAGTCTACTTCTGATAGAGTTTCATGTAAAAGGTAACTTTTAAAGTGCACTTTAAAGAAAGTTAAATGAGTATCTGGACTTTTAAGCCTGTATTCTAACATGCAGCCTTAATGTCAATGTAGCATTCATAAATGATGTGGTTTTATATTCCATTTTACTAACGGTCAGCAACGGTCACGCCTGTTTGAGGCTACATTTTTTTACTACTGCATGCCAAGCACAAAGAAAGGAAAAGACCTCTAAAGCACATTAATAACAGGTCTCACTGATTAACCATTGCTTTCTAATTATTCAGAGAAACTGATGCACCTTGTTTGTCTTGAGAACCTTTAATAAGCTCATGCGGCATCACCAGCTGTTGAATGCGCAGCAGGGCTCGCTTTCTTGCCAAGCTCCAGTGACAATATTTACTTTCAGTGTATTAGAGAGAGCCAGAGAATGCTGCATGGCTTTGCCCAACATGTGCTGGTTGGATGGATGGCTGTGCGCAATGTGGCTTTGTCTGCTTCTGCTGCTGCTACTGCTGGTGATCTCACCACTGTGGGCGCACAACCCCTGTGATAGGGACAGAGAAGAAAATTGTTCGGCCTATGGGGGAGCAGAGCTGCTACTTGCATATGAAATCATGTCTTTGATAAATGGGCTCCAGCCTCATTATGATTCTGCGAGCACAGGGGCTTTGAAGTGGACCACCATTGGCCACTGGTTTTCTTTGTCTCCCCAAGCTTTTTGAGGAGCAGCTAAACCATTTGCATATTGGAAAAACAATCCCTTTTCATATGTATCCATACATGTAAACCTATTTGTGATTATGTGTCTCATGGAATCACTGAGATTCACATGCATGTTAATGAGTTGCTGGTCTTGCCTCCCTCCCACACTGTTGCCGTGAGGAGAAAAGAAAAGCACCTCTCCTTTCTCTTACTCTGCTTCCCCTTACTCTCTTTGTTGAGGATGATGCAAACCCTGGCAATCACATAACCAAACACAGCATAGACTCAGCCGCTCTTTACACTCTCTCTCTCTTCCTTTTAATGGGATGCAAGGTCCAACAAGCAGTGGGAGGGAGAGGGGGGCATTGGGTTTATTTAAGTAAAAGGGTAGTCATGAGGAAAAGAAATGCAGGAGGACTCCCAGGGCCTTTTTTTAGCATCACTCGAAAGTCAGTGTGGAGGTGAGGATAAGGAAGAGTGTGTACGCAGGGGGTATGAAAGTAAAGGGAGGCAAGGCAAGAGTGGTGCTGTCTTGGTCAGAGGGCTTGGGAGGTCATATACACGTGTTTTGATGTCTGTAACCCACTTTCCCCACTGTCCTCCCCCACCACCCCCCTTTTTCTGTCTGAGGGGTGCCTGAAAAACAACCCCATAAGCCCCCTGGCAGGGTGCACCCCTCCCCCCTTAAGAGCACCCCCCACCCACCCCTCCTCATATAGGCAGGCCTACTGTAAATACAGTGGCCCATCCCCCCCACATATACCCCACACCCCATCTCTTATCCACTCTGCCTGGCATAAACACGGGCCATTTATTATTGTGCCATAACGGCTCAGCAAACACGCAAACACACACACACACACACACGCACATATGGCCAGTATTAATTAGCAGCTGTAAAAAGGTTTTCAGAGGTGAATCAATTATCAAAGATGAAAGCATGAAAGTAAAAAAAGCAAGACAAGCTGAAGGACAGAAGAAAGAGAAGACACACACATCCACTGTGGCCCATCACCATTTCATTAATGGATATGGTGATTAGTTTTATTGGTCATGCCTTTCCATGTCTGTGCACTCTCCTTGAGATGATTTGCTATGTATGATAGCCATGCTCTTGAACCCAGTCTAGACAGAATTATAAGGAGACATGGGGACGAAAGGACAGAATAAGG
Source organism: Sphaeramia orbicularis (assembly GCF_902148855.1). NCBI lineage: Eukaryota > Metazoa > Chordata > Actinopteri > Kurtiformes > Apogonidae > Sphaeramia > Sphaeramia orbicularis. The sequence continues at coordinate 31,580,662 of NC_043970.1, forward strand.
TAGATGGGTATGTTATTGAATGTAATTAGCCACAGAGGAAAGCAGAGTGTTTATCATTGAGAAGGACACAATCTGTGGCTGTTACGAGGAGATTTTATAGCTTCTCCAATGACATGGCAAAGGCACAGACAGAACATGGGATGGGTAATAAAAAAAGCATGTCTGCTCAGAAATGTTCTCTTCACAGTGTTGGAACTGTTGAGAAAATGAGGAGGGCCTTTATTTATCCTACTGCATTTGCCACTCTTCCTTGTGTGTTTAGCTGTGACCCTGTAGCAAATGGATGAATAGTAACTGCCCATATGGCCTCAGTCACTTTTCAACAGGGGAGTAACATTTGTGTTTTCCCTACTTTATAAGGGTTCAGTAACCCTTCTAAGTCACACATGGTGTATGTACACACACCTCCCCCTACTGCAGCCTCAGGGACATATAGAGCCACTTTTGCCCCACACTGGGAGCAGCTGCAAGGGAGAGGTCAGTGTCGAGTGTCGAATGTATCTTGCAATGCAGACTGGCTGACCCATCACCTGTTACACTACAACACTGAAATCCTCCCTGGGTACTATACTGCTCATTTCCCCACGGATATTATTCACATAAAAGTTTCAAGCAAAACTGTAGATCCCAATGCAGTGATCTGTGCAAAAATATAATCATCAAATATGTTTTAATATTCCCAGGTGGCAGTGAAAGTCATTGATAAGAGGAAGGCCAAGAAAGACTCATATGTGACCAAGAACTTGCGGAGGGAAGGCCACATCCAGCAGATGATCCGCCATCCCAACATCACTCAGCTGCTGGACATCCTGGAGACGGAGAACAGCTACTACCTGGTAATGGAGCTCTGTCCCGGTGGGAATCTTATGAACCGCATCTACGATAAGAAACGGCTGGATGAGAGGGAGACTCAGAAATACATCCGGCAGCTGGTGCTGGCTGTGGAGCACCTGCACAGGGCAGGTGTGGTACACAGGTAAGCAGAGGAAGTTAAAGTAATTTTGAAACTCCTTACGAGTAGAATTTGTAAAAATGTTATTGAAAATATTGACAGTGTGCCATCCATAGCACTAAGAGCTTTACTGTGTTTATGGGTTAAAGCTGACTTTAAGATCTGTGAGTCAGACATGATCCTCTTTCTCAAGTATGGGTTAAGTCCGTATTGTGCACATAACTGTTAATCCACAAATAACCAGCTTGTCTTTCGAGTAACTGCTGCGTGAACCTGCGAAGAAAGTTGTAAAACATAAAAAATAAACACATTTAATATTAAAAATGCAACAGTTCACTTTTCATGCACCATACACATCCCAGTGTTTATTTTACAAACACTATTGCATGTAATGAAGTGTTTTTGATTTCATTTAGCGGAATACAATACATAAACTGTATCTTTATGTATACAATAAGTAATTTTCACAAAGCTCTTCCTGGGAATATCTAATTTATTGTTGCTCAGAGCCTGGGAACTGAATTTCTATCATGGTGAGATGGCCTATGTAGATAACTGTATAACAGGATTTCTAAGACTGAGGAGGGGATTTGAAGACACACAATAGACCCTGAAAATCAGCCAGCGTGACCCACATTGGCGTCAGGGGGGCATGTGTTGGTGTCGGCGGGGGGATTTAATGTCTGTTGACCTCTTGTACATTGTTTGATGAGGACGGCATGTATTTGCTGCCTGATATAAATGCTGACACTTTGCAGGCATTGATGTCTCATGTTTCACCTTATCTTGCAGGGATCTGAAGATAGAAAACCTCCTACTGGATGAACAGGACAACATAAAGCTCATAGGTGAGCCTCAGAAGCACTGGCATTTGTCTTTACTACTTGGCTGAAACTTGATGAATTTCATAGATATCTGCAAGTAATAAATATTTAAGCCATTAGTGCAAATTAAAGAGCTATAAATTCAGAATAATATCCTCAGCTGGCACATGTGGTGAGGAGCCGTTAAACATCCCGTTAACCCTCACAGGCTCTCACCACAGTGCTAATGTGCTTCTGTTTTTGTGTGGGACATGTGATGAGGCCACTTGTTTAATGGGTGGGCAGAAAAGCTAGCAATAAACCCAAAAACAACACTCACCCCACTTATTCTGATCCTTAGATTTTGGCCTCAGTAACTGCGCTGGTATCTTGGGATACTCGGACCCTTTCAGCACCCAGTGTGGAAGTCCAGCATACGCCGCCCCAGAGTTGCTGTCCAGGAAGAAGTATGGGCCAAAAGTGGACGTCTGGTCAATGTGAGTTTACCATTCTCATTAGAAATCAGTCAAATCAAATATTACAAACAAAGTTATACTTGGTTATTTAGGGTGATATATATATATATGTACTGGGCACTAATGTTCCTGTGTGTCTTTTCTACACTTTAGTGGAGTGAACATGTACGCTATGTTGACTGGGACTCTCCCATTCACCGTGGAGCCCTTCAGTCTTCGAGCATTGCACCAGAAGATGGTAGACAAGGAAATGAACCCTTTACCTCCTTCACTCTCTACAGGTTAATACTCGCACAGATCACATGACTCACCTTGCAGTACAATATGCAAATACAGAGTCAATCCTTCCTGACAATAAAATGTCAAACTATCATCTCTTATACCCTTGAGATAGTAAACACTATGGCCCGCTGAGTAGACAACATGTTCTAATACCCCTGTACAAACACTCCTTAAAGAATAAGTGATATGATTAGATGAGCTGAATGTACAGACGGCATGTAATTGCAAGTCATAATTCATTTGTGAGAGGGAGAGAATGTCGACATAAAGAACAAGCTGTCAAAAGAATAATGCAAAAACTGTGGTTACATTAATATACAGATACTGCAGCGAGAGATTGAAAAGCTGTGGTTGTTTTTTGCCAGTGGAAATAAATAGCCGATTCCTTGATAGTGAGAAACAAAAAGATCCATGCTGTTTTGTTACTGTTTCTTGGCTTTTGTCTGGTCACCCATTCGCCAAGCTGTCCCTTTTGTTAAGTATCATACAACTTTAAAAAAAAAAAAAAAAAAAAAAAAGAGAGACAAAGAAGAAATGCTTTTGAAATAAAAAAAAAAAAACGATGACCTCCTTACAGTTCTATAATTCTGAATTCAAAACACTGCTCTAGGGCTGTTAACTCGTAAGTGATCAAACAGGATTGTCTAGCAACCAATCTGTCATCTGAATGGAAATACTTCTGTATGCAAATATAAATACTTGTGTTGTGTGTGTTGGCACATAAAAGTGTTATGAAACATACTTTGTCATTTGCATACAGAAGTGTTACACAACAAATATTTCTGTATTTGCATATAAAAGTGTTACAAAACAAATACCTTTTCATTTGCATACAGAAGTGATACAAAATACTGAATTTAGATTCAACAAATATGAAACAGAAAATTCTTTATTGTACATCTCTGGTATGGGTATGCCTTTATTATATAAAGTAATCTTAACAGAACAATTTCTTTATATATGTTTATTATATTTGTTTTTGTGTTATGATGATCAACAATTAGGTAAAAATAAAAATGAAATTTACAGATATACTTAAAACATATGGTAAATAGAAAAAGATTCCAGGCTTAAATGAAGAGGTGTGTTTTGAAAATGGTGTTTGTTCAAAAGTAATAACAGGCTTTATCTAACCTTTCTGGCTAATCACGAGTTTGAAAAAAAAAGTTCAACGTGCAGAGATTTATTCAGAATTTCACGCACGGAAAACTACTGACTTCATAGTGGTTTGACTTTAAAGATCCTAGCGTCACTGGAAAGGCTCATTCAAGTTAAGTTACCATGCTCAACCGTAAATAATAAGAAAAATACTGTGTGACAAGGACTGTTTTCAATCCAAGAAAGGGGGAGAGTGAAAACCACAAGAGCAGGAAGACAGGTGTATAAATTACTTCAATGGAAGTGTTGCTCATACTGAAACATGTTACAACAATGTCAATTGCTAATATGCAAAGTAGGAACCTGCTTAACCTACTTAGAGTCTGCATGCCCATGTTAATCAAACTCATGACACAAATGTCACCTCTTGTTGATCTGTAACTGCAGAGGATGACTATGAAGTTTGTGGTTCATGGGTATGTGAACTATGTCAACTGAAATAATTTTTTTACACAGACCATAGGATTTTCAAGGTTATAAGATGACAGACTACTGAATATTATCAGAGATTTAGCTATAAACTGAATAAAGCGTGCTTCTTTTTTTTTCTCTCTCCAGTCATCTGTTGGTGTCAAGCTTTTAAAAATGGTATTTTTTTCCTCTTAGCTGCCATTTGTCTTCTGAAGAAACTTCTCGAACCAGATCCAAACAAGCGCCCAAATATTCACCAGGTGATGGCAGACTCCTGGCTACAACTGGCCAACAAAAACACAGGGGCACCATACCTCAACAGGTGAAAACAAAACTCTACATATTTAACAATACATTTTGGTAGCAAGAAAATTAATGATTACATTAAGTTATTTTATTTTTTGTATTTACAAATGAAATCTAAAAATTAAATTTAAACAAGTAAATGTTTTTGTAGTCAATTTTAAGCATTAACGATTAAATTACCTCTCTCTCTTTAGAATCCACATAGAGGAAATAAACCATACAGTGTTGCTACACATGACAGAGAAGATGGGTTACAAACACAGTGAAGTGCTCAGCGCCGTCCTCACCAACCGCGCTTGCCACACTTTGGCTGTCTACTTCCTCCTCAACAAAAAAATGAAGAGACTCTCCAAAGAATACAGGGTAAGAGGATCAGTTTACACCTGTTACATGTATTTGGACAGTCTGTGAAGAATGTACAGAATGTATCCATGTCACTTAATACAGGACAAATCGCATGTCCTTGCAAACTATACATTCACACCTCTATACAAATTATTAGACCAGAAAGATTTAAAGCGTTGGATGAATTATGAGGCAATTAAATTAGATGCACTGAGAGCTGCTATAATGTGCTGTTTACTGTGACTGTGACAGGAAATGCAGTTCCAGGAGAAAAAGAAAGGAGAGAAGGAGAAAAATGAATATTTCCAGACCCAGTGGAGGAAACACGTCGACAAGCTCACCATCCCACCGAAACAGACGCCCGTCTATCTGGCTGTCAGCAAGGGGCCCAGCAAGGAGAAAAAGCACAGAACAGGTGAGGAATCATATGGCAGTGATTAAAACAATGAATAGAATTGTACAAAATTATTTAAAGTATATAAATATACTGTTTTATTTATGTTATTTTATTTACCTTTATTCACACAGGGTAGGTTGACTGAGCATGCATGTTCTTGTACTGCAACGACCTGTATCACACATACGTAGTTACCCAGCCATCCATCCATCCATCCATCCATCCATCCCTTCTACCATCCACCCATTGTCTGTCTGTCTGTCCATCCATCCAACTGAGAGGAGACATCCTGGACAATAAGCCAGTCAATCAAAGGACATACACACAAACATTTCTGTTCTATAACTAATGGAGAAAATTTAATAACTAAATATAGGCTTTCTGGAAAAGATTACAAATATATTCTAAATTGGTGATAAAGAGAAAAAAGTTGATTTTTTTTTTTTTCTATTTAAACGATGAAAAGTGATAGAGTTTTATGTGTAATAAAATTGAGTTTATTATGAATTACTTTTAAGTGATGACAAATATCTGTGTATTAACATTGGTATGCAAGGTTAAAAATGAGAGAGGTTTCTTAAGGTAAATGATTGCATAACAATTTGACTTAAATGTTGTAGAAGAATCCTATAGGGTAGAATAGTTCTAGTACACTACGTTCTGTACATAATGTCTCTATACTTTGACACCTGTATGTAATATGCTCTCACATTATGAAATCTGACAGACTCATGTCTTTGCTGCAAGGCTTTATATGTCAGCGGCACTGAACCAAAAGTGCGATGTTCACATAATTATTCTGTTAGAATACAAAGCAGAGGATTAACACAAATATTACGCCTGATAAAATCTGTACAGACTAGTTACAAGACTCTTATTTTCTCCTCAGGTCTATTACGTGCCATAACTGGTGGCCATCGTAATTCACCCCTGGCTCCACCAGGCACAGTCGCTTCTTCCTCCATGGAATATCTAGAGATCCATCCTCTCTTTCCCAACACACCGCAGCAAAGGAGGCGCTTGGCTACACTCCCACAAGTTAATACAAGCCCTGAACACAACATCCCTGCTCCACCAGCACCATCGCCAATCGGCATGCATTCCTTTGGGTCCCTCTCCAAAGCAGAGCAAATTGAAGACACCCCGGCTTCACCCTGGTACAAGCTAACCAACGGGACGCTATCCCCGCCTCGTCACGTCTCAGCCTTCCAACCGGACTCCTCTTATTTGAAGAAGGCCACAATCCCCAGTCCTCCAGTTCTCATTGTCAACCCACAGCCCAAAAAGAGCAACTCGTCTGACTGGTGCGGTGGTTCCGATACAAGTGGCAGTCCCCCAAGTACTATAGGGAGCCCCCCAGGAGGCTCTGCTTTCAGCCCTCCAAAGTCAGCCTTCAGCCCGCTTAACCCCACCTCAGCTTTCAGCCCTCCCTCCAACAGCGGCAGCAGCGACCCCGACAGCCCCACGCACCGCAGCAAGTTCCCTTCCATGGGGATCGGACAGATTTTAAAGAAGAAGGTCCAGCTGCAGCCGTTCACATTCCGGCCAGAACAAGTCATTGAGGAGGTGGTGTCCCCGCCTCCCTACCCCATGCAGACTCTCCTCTGTGCTTCAGGTGCACTAAAAACCCTCTGCTGAGGGATATGAGGCAAAAGAACAGAAAAAGAAAGACAGACAGACTGAACTCGAGACCTCTCTCAACAATTAACATACGTGAGTTGGAGAGGTCTTCCAGAGCGGCCTTTTGAACTGTGAAATGTCCTTTTATTGTGACTGAGCCACTTTTCATGACAGATTAACCATTTAAAAGTCATTAAAGTCCTTAAAAATGGAACAAAAGGGGTTTGAGTAAGAGTAAGTCATAATTAATCTCTTGTCACCGCTCTCATTATGTAATAAGAGGTGGTGACACTGAGAAAATGAGATTTAAAAATGATCCCTTAGCAATGACTAAACCTCACTGTGTCCTAGATACACAGTGGACTTAGAACATCACGTAATGCAAGGTGCGCACATAATCGCATATACGTACATACACACAGAACACTGTATTATAGAGTTAAGAGATACTCTCTTATGTAATTATGCTGTAACTGGTTACTAATTGAACCGAAAACTGATTCACACCAGCTAACGGACCCCAACTCGTACCCTAACCCTGATTTAACGTGTAAATGTTTTGTCTCTGTGAAAACTCTCATAAGATACCCACAAACTTCCAGTCAGCTGGCACTGTATCCTCAAAGCTGACTGGTTAGAGAAGCTCACTGCACTATTCTTGAAACCAAAACCTATAGTAACAAGAGTGTTTGCCATCCTTTACCTCACTGCATTATTCATACATTAATGTAACAGCGGTCGATTGTGACATGCTTGTGTGGATTTTGCCACCGTGTTGCAGTGTCTGAGCATTAGTGCCATTAGAGTGAACACGAGAAAATAGACATAGGTAGCAAGAGTAGATCCATACTCCCACTTTTTTACCGTTCTAATAAAAGCATACTTCAACACTGATAACTCACAGTTCTAACTTTTTATAGTCAAGTGTTACATCACCTCTATGATCCACAGGGAAACTAAAACTGTGAAAGTTGTAGTTATGACTTTCTCACAATGGGATGTGTCTGTTCATAGTCAGTTTTGAAGAATAAAAAAAGAAAAGATAAAAAAAATAGAGCATCAAAGCCTTATGAAACTGATCAACCTCGCCATAGGCTGAAGGTATGAAGAACTGCTTGGTTCAAGTAACATCCATGAAAATAACTCACTTCCTTTTGTCTTAATGATGTAGTTTGTGCAATAGTCTTAAATGTTAACTGCAATGCCGAGTATTTGCCAACAGCTCTAATGAGAGCAATGTGAAAATTGTGCTTGTAAATAAGATTACGACTCCTGTGTTCCTGTCACTGGCACCGTTCTGTACAAAGGGATTTCTACAAAATCTATTGAGCCAAATCTTTCACATCATTGTTACTTCTGGAAACTATTCTGACCCTAGAAAAAGGCTTCCACCGGCGCAAGAGGCTACTCACTGTTAGGATAGAATCTCTTCCTGTCAAGATGAAAAGTTGCATGCAATGTTTCACAAGTCAAACTGTTTTGTCACCTTTTTGAAATGATGTCTTTGTACCTTTTTTCTTGTTGATACTGAGATTGATACAGACTCTGGGGGTCTTTTGTAAGATTTTGTAATGGATGGTTTTGTTTGAGTGTCAAGAGATTTCTATGCTGTATAAAGTATTTTAAATATTTATACTGAATCCATTATGTGTCTGTCTGGTCCTTTAACCACACCTGTTTGCTGTCTGGCTCCGTTCATGCACACCATGGACTCTGCACACATGTCAATATGTAACTTTTAATTAGTTGAAGGTATTTAGACTCTTACTTTATTAATTCCACCATAATCCACTGAAACCTTGTTCATTTATGCATAATTTACATAAAGCCTGAAGCGTGTATATTATTCCTAAAACTCCCAGTTCCTCTGGAACTTCTTTAAAATTGGTCTTCCTGCTATAGAAGGGCTTGTGCTGATTTATGACCACACCTCTGTGTGCCAATTGTCTCACATACCAAGTGCATTTCCCATGGGACACCTGTGGTGGGTGAAAAAAAGAAACACCCATGCAACAGCTGAGGAACCCTTAGTGCTGACACTCCGACATATATCACTATGCCTTGTGTCACACACAAACACACTGTAGACACTAATCTACTCAGCTGTGGCCCCCCTACCCGGTCCCCATCATAAACCTCTTTGGGTGACACTGACGAGACAAAGAAGGGGGATCACCAAGCTCTGAGACAAACACATCAATGCACAGGACAACATAAACAGGGCTGTCTGATTAAACCAGCGTGGCTAAGCTGATAAAAGCCAAAGGGCAAGAGTGGCTCTAAAATGCATTAGAGTCAGAGCCTTTTGTTTATCAAAGACATGCAGACAGTTACTCAAAATCCCCAGGCGGTCTGTTTGAGACAAATAGGCTGTGGCAAAAAAAGATGTACCTTAACCACGTTGGTGAGCGAAAGGGTTGAGCAATCCACAGCCCAAGTAGTGGTGACTTTACCTCAGGTATGAAGAACAAATGTGACAGAGAAGATCTGCTAAGCGATAACAAATTGAGGAACAAATTATTCTCAGTGACTGAAAAGACAACATTAGAGGTTATTTAGATGAATCATGGATGTGTTTACAGAGGATTAATTTATTATAATTCAGATTTTAATCACTCTACAAAATTGGCAAATAATGTAAATCAAATATAACACTTCTTAAAACACTTCTTAAAGATTGCTCTAACTTCCCCTTTTTCAGGAATTCTTAATTATTATTTGACTAAATTTATAATCTTAAGAATCAATTGAAGAAATCCATACTGACAAGATAAAATCTGAATGCACATGAATTTCCTGGACACACAGATTATATTAAAGTTAATCTGTGCGTAAAGAGGTCAAGTATGTAACAAACAAAAATGCAGCCCACATCGCAAGTAATGATATACCAGCATTTGTCTACATCATAATCATACTGGGGGATTTAATATCATTTGAAGGCTGAGAAAACAATGCAAATGATTTAGTAAAGCTAAATTATCCCACAGATTTTGGTGAAAATCCATGATGATTATTTTCCATTCCTGAATCATTATGCAAAAATATCAACAATGGCAAATGAGTGGTTGAGCGTACTCCCAAACCAATAATAATAATAATAATAATAATAATAATAATAATAATAATAATAATAATAATAATAATAATAATAACAATAACAATAATAATATTAATAATAATATTAATAATAATAATTATAATAATAAAACTAAAAACAGCAAGAGAAAATCTGACAAGTCCAAAAATACTAGTGTGTTAAGGAAAATTTAGACTCAAAATTCACCTCAAGACCTGTGGGATGATGTTTCTCAGTGTTAACTACTATACTGTTCACTACCTGTTACACAACACAAAATGCGTTCATTCATATTCAGATGACTGGTATTTAAGTTTCATAAGAGGCGACTACACACTGTACAGAAGGACTTTATTTCCTGTCAATCTGTTCTGGCTTAGATCCTGATGACACTAATCCTGTTTTCGGCCCCCTGCTCGTCACATAGACACACATATTCACACCATGGTGTCACTGGCAGCAGAGTGAGCCTTTGTGTCTGAGGAAAACAGACGATTAACTCTCTACACCCTTGCCGACTGGAGGGATGCACGGCCACACACACAAACCCAGACAACCTCAGGGTCCTGGTTCGACCTCAGAGACCACCACGGCTTCCTCCTCAGAAGCTTTTACACATGTAGAGGACGAGCCACAGAGAGTGAGAGACTGCTAGACTACCTGTCAGACACAGGCATACACAAAGACGTAGGGGGAAATAAACAAGCAGATGTTTCTAATGAAGTAGGAGGCTTTGAGCACTCAGAGGGGATTTGGGTTATGCTGTTAGACGAGTGGCTGACCGGCCGGCTCCACTGCCCGATCACAGATGCACATGAAGGTGATTAATGAAACGAGAAGCCTGTCAGATATTTTACACCTTCATCCTGGAGGTGCCATCAATACTACAATTTCCTGACTGCTCATGCATCTAAAATCATGCTATTGACGCCTGAGATTAATTTGCAAGATTTAAGAGTTGTACTCACTGACCTCATGTCTTGACATGAAGACAGAGATGAGCCAAGAGTTTAACAACTTTAGATCTCAAAAGGAGATTCTGGTGAAGCACGTGTCAAGCAGGAAATCATGTAAGAAAAAACACACAGATGCTATCTTTAATTAACTGTGGCTGGAATCAGATTTGAGCAACACAGAAAAACCTAACAGTACCACATAGATATGGAAAGAGTTGGTTTTTTTTTTTTTTTTTTTTTTTTTTTTTACAGTATTTTGGAAAATAAAGAGTTAAATCACGAATGGGTAATAAACCAGTGATGCGCAACTGGTGGGGTGTGGTTCTTTTGTCAGGGAAAAACCAAATACTATGATTGGATAGCAGATATTTGGGATGAAAAAAAATGGAAAAAAATAGATTATTAAAGATATTTTAATGCATTGGTGGGAAAAAACAAACAAACAAACAAAAACAAATACCCCCCAATTGTATGTATTTGCACACATTTTTTCTTCAGTGATAATCTAATTAAAAGAAACAAAAATGAGCTTTAATGATTTTACTCAAAAGCCCTAAACAGCAACATTTTCCTCCTCTCAAATGACTCCTTTTCCTTTCCATGAAAAAAACAAACAGATTTTAAAGTTGGCACACAGGTGGCACTCCTTGAGATATTTTTTCTCTCTCAAAAACAAGATCAGAAATTCAATCAAAGAGCAGAGCTCAGCCAATGAGAACTCAGTGTCTGTGGCAACAGCAGCATCAGTCCAAGCAGCCATTGGTCAGATGTATCACACAGGAAAGGCTCTAATTGGCTGTTTGCGTGCCGGGGCTTCATTGCCTCCATGGCAACATTGCTTCCTTATTGCTTAGGGAAGGTGAAAAGGAGGGAAAGAGGGGAGGCGACTCTCTCTCAGACACTACCTCTGCATTATTCATCCTTTGTCCCCGAGTGCTTGTAGAATGTGTGCAGATGTACTGACTGATGTGTGTGTTTGTGTGTGTTACTCTGTTGGTCTAAGATTGGGGAAATGATTGGTTGAGACTTGAGGGGTGAATGGGGTGAAACCGGTGCAATAATTGCACTCAGCAGTGCAATGCATCCAGTAACACTGTGTCTATATATAACAGCTAAATGAGTTCAGGAGCCATTCACAGAGATGCTGACTTCAAATACAGCGATCAGCCTTTAAGCTGTACTGCTACTCTTAATGGACCGACAAACAATTTGGGACAAGTCTGTTACAGGTTGTAACAGTTCACATCTGGACAGTCGTCTGGCTGGCGGTCTTGCATCATCCACTCTGCACAGGATGCATCCAGGCACTTCATCCTCAAGCAGGAACTGGGTGAAAACAACACCACCCACCAACACCAGAAACAACAAAACCACGCGGCTTGTTTGTTGTTGTTTTCATTTTTTTCCCGGCAGATGAGGGCAGAATGAACGGGAGGAGGGGAAAAGAGGGGCAAGGGTGGGGTTAGCAGAGAAAAACATCACACAGAGATTAGGGTTGGGGGGGCTCATTCAGGACTCCTCCCCCATGTGTGTGTCTGAGCATGAGCGGGGGATAACGTCGACTGACAGGCGTACCGGCCAGCGAGCTGGATGGCTGTTCCTCTGGCTGCTAACGTGATGACGAGATGGCAACAGGCACTCAGCATAGCACGTGCTCTCAGTTGCCATCGCAACCTGCCCTTGGATACAGCATGCTGGTTGGCCGTTTCTAACTGTTGTTGTTCTGTGCGGCTGATGAAACCTCGTGGGTGAGGGAGGGCAAGCGGTACAGCATGTTGCAGCTTTCCCGCCTTAGTAGAAAGTGTTGCTAGGCACATTAGAGGTCAGTTGGTAAACAAACACTCAGCCTTTAATATGTAATCAACCCCCCGATCAGCCCCAAAGACCCCAAACTTGCTGTTTAACTCTTAAATCCAGGAGATACATGTAATTAGAGACAAAGAGGGATGAACTGCTGATCCCCAACAGTCTGAGTAAAGTCAAAGAAAAAGAGACATTTAAAAAGATTATCCTGGTTGTTTAGAGCCGTCTTATTTTGTTCAATCCATTATTTAAAACTGACAAACCGCATCACGACTTCCTCCATTTTGGAAACAGTTAAACACTTTATTACATACCAACATTAAAAGACAATATGTTTGTACAACTGAAACACACAAAAACAAATTATCTAAAACATACATATATATATAAGTTGAGAACAATTAGTGGGAAATGACAGGTTTTAAGACAAAATTCTACCAATATTTGAACAAGAACAAGAAAATCCTGGCAATATTTGAACAAGAGCTCCATTATAAACAGATGTCTTAAGATAATCCTTAAATCAATAACTAGCCTTTTTTTAAATGATCGAAAAGCATTTATCTTTTTAAATGCTGAACAGTCGTGAGTCCGGGAAACAGCGCGGTGAAAAAAGCAAATACCCTGCAACACAGTGTGGCTTCAGGGTTCCACGCTTGAGGAAGGGAACAAAGAAAATGTGTATGTGTGTGTGGCCTTGCATGGCCAGATCAATACAGCATTGTGCTGAGTGCGCAGAACGCCTGATGAAATCCAGCACAAATAAACATTCTGCTCATAGCGTACATTCACTGTGCTCCAAGACATACAGAGGAGATGTTGCCATGCACCTCAGGAGGCAGGCTGACAACATGATTGATTACAAGTGCAGGCGGTCTTTGTTTCGCCATCGGTAATAGGGACAAAGCGCAGTAAAAGCTATCGTGTGCATTTGTAGGTGTTTGTGCACAAGGTGAGGCTAGGACAAAATGTGTAACTGAGGGAATGCGTGTTGAGGGTGAAGGTAAGGGTGAAGATTAGATTGAACCTTCATGTCCAGTGCCTTGATAAAACATCCACCAAGGCAATCTGACGTTCATCACTGTCAGGGCTCATGACATCCGTCTTAAATGCTGACTTCAATCTCCTCCAACCTCTGAGCCATGGACACAACCAGCATTTTCATCTGAGTCGAGAAGGAGAGAAGAGGGGAAATATTAGAGGGCGCAGGGTTCGAGGTGGAAGAAAGAAGAGGAAGGGAAGGGTAGGATGGGAGAAAAAAATTATTTCAAAAGTTGAAATGGAAAGGACAAAAAGAGAGGAAAGAAATGGACAGGTGGGAAATAAAGGGATCAGCAGGAAGCAGTGGAGGAGAAAGAAGGGAGGAGGAAAGATAATTGTAAAGGGGGAAAAAATGAGGGAGTGTTCCAGAGGGATGGTGGTCAGGGATGGATGGGTGTGTAGAGGTGGGGGGGAGAGAGAGGGAGGGGTCGGGGAGACAGGTCAGAGAGTGTATGAGATAAAAACCCAAACAAGTGTCTACAAGTCAGACAGACAGACAGAATACATTAACTATGGCAGCAGGAGGCATGAACACCACACATCATCAGATACAATATAAATGAGGACAAAGACAAGGACTGGGTGACAGAAAAATAAACTTAAACAGATCTAGAAAGTACAAACTAATTATTTAAGAACTGAACACAAGTAAGAAAACAAGTAAAATAGATTCTGAAGGTTTATGTTTAAATTAGATTAAAACATAAGCAAAAAAAAGTTCACATTTGATGCACATTTTATGTTCAATTTACAGTTTAGGAGGGAACATATTCATAGAAATACATACTTTATCTAAACTTAAGATTTCACTAAAGCACAAAAAACAAACATAAAGATGCCACATTGTGTCTGTAGTAATAGCTGGAATAGTTTGTCCCAGAAGATGTGATGACAGAAAACAGCTATTTGATTCCCAACCTAGTCAAACGCATACAATCTCATTACGAGGCACCACTGGGTAAAGAAAAACGATGTCTGTGGAATCACCTAAATTTAATACAATCAGTGCATAACCACAATCAGATTAATCTATAGCCTGCTTCCACTGGGACTAAACACAGTCAATGACGGGTTAAGGAAAAGGATGGCTTTGAAATTATCACCTAAAATTAATGCCATCAGTGCGTAACTGCAATCAGATTAATCTATAGCCTAGTTCCACTGGGACTAAACCTGGTCAATGACGAGGTGGATATACGTTCTAACCTACATATTCATCAAATAAAATATGGGATAAGCCTGGCCATTTAATCGTGCCCTTGTCTATCCTTTTGTTTCAGGGATAATGGGGTAATAAAACACGGGGACATTGTCACGTGAGATGAACAGACGAGTTTTGTAAAGTATTGTCTTCCAAAGTAATCAAACTGAAGATAAGATAACTATATATTTAACAATACCAGTTAGAGACAGAAAGAAGACAGGGTGGGTAAAAATGCAGACATCAACAAACACTTCATCAAATGGTTGATACCTTACGTGCAATAATTTCCTCTTCTTGCCTTAAAGGCAGCATAACCAGTTTTAATTCAAAGCCTTGCACAATGGTTCAACTTCTGTCATGTGCACAATGTTCAGACACCCAGAAAACCAGACAACCACAAAAAGATAAATGCTATGCATACATTCAACAATATTGGCAAAGCCACTCCATGATCAAAACATGTTTTTCTCTAACAAAGATTCCTCAACATGCCCCCCTTACATCCATTGTCCCTGGTGCGAGAATGAGGAGGATCTGGCTGCTATTCTGACTCACTATCACCACCTACAGGAAAATCTGTGCTTGTGTTTTACAAACAAAAGAGGAAATCAATTAACTCGAGGATCATGACACTTCTTATATATAAAAAGGCAAAAACAAAAAAATAACTCCAAACTTTTGTAATTTAGGCAATATATATATTTATTTTAAACAAGAGAAAGTGATTTCTGAGTTAAATAAACAGAAAACTGTAAAGAGAAGTGATTTGGACACTCAAACTCAATGCCAAAACCTTTTTAATTTAAGTCTTATTTAAATGTGACTGAAAACACAGTAAATCTATTGTGGGGGCACAGCTCAGAGAGATGAGGTCATGTCTGATCTAAGAGTCTGCCCGTCACAGTGGTAAGGGCTTCCCAGAACCAAGCTGATGTCATCTTTTGCACAACCTGTGCATTGAAAATCAATATGCAAGCCTTTCTGTACGTAATGTAAAAGCGCTGACAGCAGATCAACCTGACGCAGAGATCAATAACTCTAGTGGTAAGTAATTAAATGGAGATTGATTGTTTCAATTTTTTAAATCACTTTACTACCAATAATCATGTTTTTTAACAATAAACCTGACCTGTGTTCACACCACTTGTCATGGTTACACATTTCATCTGAATTATGAGAGATTATATTGGATATTCTGCTGGATAAAAGGGAAAACATCTCATCTTGTGGCAAAATAACACAAGGAGAAAGAGACAAAGAAAAGCCTGAGCAGTAATTTACCTCTGTCAGCTGTTGCTCCACAATGCCTCTGTACTCCAGTGTGACCGGCTGCTCTTCAGGGCCCTCTGCTGCCAACATCTGGCTTGCAGAGCCCAGCACATAGCTGCAAAAAATGTACAGTCTTAGAATTATTCACACATATATACCAAGGATATGAATACTGTAAAAGCTTTTAATTTTAAGCTTTTGATGAAATATATATTGAGTGATTGGTAAATAGACTTCCATGTGCAGCTAATAGGGTTACTATTATTTCACTTTCATTTTATTCTTTAAACCAGCCTGTTTCTTTCAGTTCCTTAACATTATAACTGATTGCTTAAATATATAATTAGGATCAAGTGGAGCAAGCTCTCATACCGCATGTTATGTTCATTAATTTTATAGTAGGCGTTGACTTACAGTGGAATTTTAAAGACTAATCTAACAATAGTTTGAAGCACAAAAAAATTCAATAGCAGATTGTGACAGTGAGTCACACACGTGCAAGCAAGAAGAAAGTCTTGAGTCTTAACCTTTAAGTCTCATGTCCCTGGTGAAAGCCAAGGAAGATGAGTCATTATTCAAGTCAAGCAAGAGACGAGGTAGGTCATAACAACTTCTACTGATTTATCCCGTAGAAAAAGTTCAGCCATCAATTACAAGCCTCCCAAATGAACAACACCAGTGAGTGGTTTTCTAAAAGTCTGTGCTCTTCATTCCTTCTATGCATCTTAATTCGATTGGAGACTAGTTTACAATAACTGGAACACACGACTAGAAATCACATGTATTTCATAAATGAAATGTGACTTCTTCATATCTATCTTACCATGAAGACTTATCAAATTATCTGCCAAAAGTCCAGGTGAAGTTGACTCCTCCCGTGTGAGTCATAAAAATTGGGACTTATGGCTTAAGTCATGTAACTTAAGTCCCACACATCTGCCAAGAGCTGATTAATGGATCAACATCAGCCCCATGCTGTCGTAAACTGAATATACTTTATATTTTAGTTGAAACTGTTACATTGAATGTGGAAGTCAAATGCATAAATAAATGCAAGAAATTAAATAATGCATTTGAGTCATTAAAATCATACAAACTGTAAAAAAAAAAAAAAAAAAAAAATAGGTGGGAGCAATTTTTACAGTTTTTCTAGCCTTTATCTTTTCCCTTAAGTCAATAATTATAATTGAGAAGTTTGGAAATAGTCATCAGCTACTATTAGAGCCAAGTTATGCTCATATCCATAGTTTGTTAAATAAAGATAACAATCATTCAGACAAACTGATTAATTGTTTGCTGCTGTAAAACCTCAGTGGGTAAACAAATGTACAGTCATGGTTTGGTCATTGGATCTTCCTTGAAAACCTGAACGCACCTGTCAATGTCTGCCACATTGAAGTAGAAACCAAATCTCTTGTAGTCCAGTTTCTTAGGTGTGGATTCATAAACCATGCCGAGCACTGAGTCGCAGCCTTTACAGGTAAGATCCACAACCAGACTGCAGAGAAAAGCAGAGCAAGTCAGTCTAAATAAGTCAGTGAGGCAGATTCAATCCACAGAGTGCCACATGAAAATGACGCAAGAGCTACAGGTTCTTTGTCAGTGTGTTTAAAAAAACAAATCCTTAAAGTCTTTAAAAAATGATCTTGGGCATGAGTAATGTTATGATTATGAGGAAGTTGTAAATTGTAGTTAACAGACACTATGAGATGAGATGCAACTTAAGGACTTTTAAAGGGGCTATATGACATATTTCTACTTTCAAATGTTAAAAAATAACTTAAATGTATCATTATTAAGTATTTAGAACTAACAGCCATGTAGTTATGAATTGAATATATTTACACAGAGGGATCATGGGATTTATGTGACCACTAAAGGGAGTAGTGTCACTCTGCAGGCCTCCCATGGTGAGGAAAAGTAACACCACTGAGCCTTTGATCAAAGCATCAGAAAGTGGTGAGACTGGATGAGAACCACAAAGAAATAATTCTGAGATTCAAAGAAAGGGACAAAGTAATAAAACCTAGAGGCACTGTTATTTTCACCACTGGACACAGCTCTGAATGAAAAGAATAGCGTTTGATGCTGAAATTGCAGCATTACTACGACACAGGTGAGTTTGATTATGAGGCTTATTTTGCTGTTTGTTGCCCCATGGTTCAAACTAAACTGTGACAGTTCTGACCTTGTTTGGACTATTCCAAACAAATCTTTAGTGCAGTTATTATAAGTTAGAGGCAATTTGCAGTTTTACTGTGGCTGTTTTCTGTCTAAAAACAAAACTAAACTAACAAAGCTATAAGGTAAACTATTGACTGATGTGGCACATGACGATTATAAGATACAGGGTCTGATCAAGTGGTAACATGTGGACACATTTCATGTTCAACAGTCTCTGTCATGAAAGCAGAGTAACTTATATGCATGTACTATACATATTTGAGTAGGTATATATAAGCACTTTAACATTATGTACAATAAAATTTGGGGAAATAAAATGTTTAGGTGAAAAATGTCAAATTACTGCTTGGTAACACATGGACTTGAAATGGACATCAATTTTTTAAGCTCTACGCAAACATTCAAAACATGCAGTTCTCAACAGAAATTGATATCAAGTAGGACAAAATCTTTTATGTATTATGTTCAACTATGCTGAAAATAAATTTGGAGTAAAATATTGAAAAGTCTGTTTTATTGACATGAGAATGTGGTAACACGTGGTCAGGCTGCCATCGTAACACATGGATGACTCTTTACCATTGTATGCATTGCCCAAAATGTTGACTTATTTTTAAAACAAGCCAAATATAATCCCAATGTTTTATCTAATGTATTTAATACTAACACAGTGTTATTTACAACTTGGGGTGGTCCATACTGATATAGGTAAATTACAAATAAAGAGTAATTTCTCGGTAACAGTTCACAGATAGTCTTTTTAAATGTGACCAGTGTATGAATTCACAAAATCATTCAGAATTGTAATTTCTCAAAGTAACAGACAGTCTTTTGCATGTCTTTTTGTTAATTTAAAGCAGCCTAGCAGATGGTTTGGAACTTCTCCTGTACTTTGTAAGTGGTATTTTTAAAAAGGATAACAGTTTCATAAAATTGAGATCTTTTGCTAAAAAATGAGCCCACTTCATAAATGATGTGTGTGATTTGTTTTCGGTTCTGACAGGCTGTTAGTGTGTTCTGGTATGTAACTTCATCATGTTGTTGAGAGTTTGATGTATCAAAAAAAACTACAGTACATATAACCCTTTTAAGTCAGAATAAAACACTGCAAAATATGTTTTGTTTTGTTTTTTTGATTTCAAGGAACATTTTGATAATTTCCCACACTGAGAAAAGCAGTGCTGTTGTTCTATGAATAAATAATAAATGAACATTTGAGCAGACCCAATATTACATATAGAGACAGTACTGGGTGTTCAAGGTGAAGTTTCATAGTGTGACATACATTAAATAGAGTTGAGATATATGTAATGAGATATTCATCTTACCAGTAAGATCTTTTACCAGCTTCATACATGCATGAGTTTTTTCCAACCAAGACATTGTCAGTGACACCTTGGACCAAAACATCACAAATAAACCAGTCAGCTGGATAGGTTAGGATTTCACTTGAATGTATCATTTAAATGAACAGCTACTGCATTGACTAGCAAAAACAGAGACTCCAGCCTATGTGTGGACTCACGTTTTAGTCGTATCTGGTTTGATCCATCTTCACTTCCATCCCAGGACATTGAATCTCCAACTGGCAGCTTACACTTCCCACAGATGAACACCACAGGCCCGTCCTCTTCGTCCACCTCCTCCGCTTGGCGAAACAACTTTTCCTCGACTGCGGACGAGTTTGTACTGGAAGTTTCAAAGGTTAGGTTCACAGGTTTTGACTGGCGTTTTGTTGTTCTTTCTCTAGCCGCCATTTTTATAAATTACTCCAGACTACTTTAAACTAACGCGGGTGGTTAGTGTTTGATAAATACAAACAGAGAAACCGGAAGTGGCAAGATGATACACTCAGTGCATTTCCGCTTTCGTCTGTTTGCGTACTTCTGTAAGTGGGCGCAAACCAGTTTTGTTTATAATTAGGGTTTTACAATGCTTTATTAAAACAGGTTTTCCTTTTCAATCACATCTGGTATTTGTAGTAGACTTTATGGAATAATTTAAAAATATGAAAATATATAGTCTCATAATCCTGTTCTTGATGTACAGATTTTCCTCTTTTCCTCCCTTGACATTAGCACTACTTAATTTTCTTAACCCAAGACAAATGTTTCATAATGGTAAGCTGATTAGAGTTATAAACATAAACACAACCACAGTCAAACTGCGACAAAATACTCAGGAATAAAAAAAATATTTTGTTACAGTGACTCTCCAGACTTCTTTCTCTGTGCCAGGGGTTCAAAAAGTTCAAAGAGTTTAAAAAAAATAAATAAATAAATAATAATAATAATAATAATAATAATAATAATAATAATAATAATAATAATAATTATAAAGGAAAAAAAGATAGACAGAAAGAAAAACAATTTCACGTTCCATTGTCAAAAATGATGTTAAATTATAGGATATTTTCATCCTGTTAGGTCTTTTAAATTGTTCTCATCTTGTTCTATCTACCGTGTCTTTTTTTGTTTGTTTGTTTGTTTGTTGTGATGCATGTTTTATATCATTTATATCTTGTTATGACTATTATTATTATTATTATTATTATTATTATTATTATTATTATTATTATTAATGGATTAGAATTCTATAGCGCTTTTCAAGGGACTCAAAGCACTTTACATTACTGATCCATTATTCATTCACTCACATTCACACTCTCACACATTTTCATCTTTTCATCTTATGTTGTGCTTACTTAGCTTTCATCGTGTCGTGTATTTTACTTTATTTTCGTTTTGTTACGACTTTTACATTGTTTTCATATTGTTATAAACATTCCATATGAACATTTTCCTGCTGTTATTAGGAAAATGAATTCACCTATCATACATTATATAATTGTTATGTAATTTTCTGACAGTTAGCAGCCCAATGAAAACTGCTCTGCGACCCTTTTCAGAACCCGACCGTACGTTGGAAAAGAGCAGATATATACTGTTTGTGTGCGGTGGGCAGGTCCTTACAACAGGTCAGAGGACGTGAACTATCTTGACGTAGCCTTCATCTTTCTGAAAAAAACAAACTTGAACCGGAAACACTTTGTTTTATAAATATTAATTCGTCCTTCATATTTTTAAAATTGGTTATTTCAGTTAACTAATCATCTTTTTTTTTAATTTTAAATTTATATTACGTTGTTTCTTTTTTTTTAAATGGATGCAGCGTGGACATTTGCTTTTTCGTCTAAATGGTTGGAAACCCGGAAGTGGTTGGTATGATTTGGGGGCGGGAAATCAGAAAGAGTAAAATGGTGTTTTGTTGTGTTTTTGTCTCCGTTGACTTGCTTAAACATTTATAACAGCTTCTTTTTGTGATTTTGGCATCTGTTCATTCGCTATGGGTGAGAAGATCAAAAAGGTGAATTGCATTATCTGGATAATATGACTGTAAACATATGCAGTGCGCTGTCTGTGCTTATTAATTAGTTTTCTGCCTCAGGTGAAAAGCTGGCTCAGCTCAGTTTTTGGAGACCAACCGGTGCCAGAGTTTGAGGTGAACACCAGGACAGTGGACATCCTGTACCAGCTGGCTCAGTCCAGTGAAGCCAGATGTAGTGACACAGCCCTGCTCATCGAAGACCTCAAACAGAAAGCTGCAGAGTATCAGGCAGAGGGTGAGGAACTGGGATGGATGAGGTCAAAACTGGACTGAGATCAGAAAAAAACCTCTTACTAGTTTATCAAAATGTCAGGAACAGTCCTTTTCTGCAGAGGAGAGAGATCAACTACGGACCAAAAATCCTTTATTATAGGTTATTATAACAAGCTGATTGAATACTAGGTGTTTTTTCCTTATCTTTAAGAAATATACTTTTAATAATCTGTCTCCTTTGACTGTTTAGATAATGAATGTATTGTATGTAATCTCACACTATATCACTTACATTACACTTTAAATAATACACATTTTCACAGACCTCATGTGTATTTCGATGTTCTAGGGGTTCATTTCCAGGATGTCCTTCTACAAGGAGTTGGTCTGTCGTGTGCAAGTCTGTCAAAGGCCTCCACAGACTACCTGTCTGCTTTAGTGGACAATGCTATGGTACTTGGAGTCAGAGATACATCACTTTGTAGGTATGCTGTCATTAAAATTGTCAAGGTCAGATTTATTTGTATAGCACATTTACAACAACCAACGATGCCCAAAGTGCTTTACAGCCATATTAAAAGTTCCAATGCAGAAATTAAGAACAACACTAAAACAGTAAAAACAAATACAACAGGCAAATAAAAACAGATAAAATGTCCTGCTGAGCTTATGTTAGAGCAAGTGCAAAGAAATTAGTTTTTAAAGAAGATTTAAAAATGGTAATAATTAATAGACTGGGCTTTTCTGATGTCCAACAGGAGACTGTTCCAGAGTTTGGGGGCCGCAACAGTAAAATCCCAGTCTCCTCTGATTTTTAGCCGTGATCTTGGAACATGTAAGGTCAGCT
The DNA here is from genome assembly GCF_902148855.1 of Sphaeramia orbicularis. Classification (NCBI taxonomy): domain Eukaryota; kingdom Metazoa; phylum Chordata; class Actinopteri; order Kurtiformes; family Apogonidae; genus Sphaeramia; species Sphaeramia orbicularis. Next base: position 31,603,395 of record NC_043970.1, read on the forward strand.
GGTCAGTGGACCTCATTGTTCTGGCAGGAACATGGACTGACACAAGCTCAGAAAGATAAGACAGAGCCAGCCCATTAAGACATTTAAAAACCAATAGTAAAATTTTCATATGAATCCTGTAGCTGACAGTAAGCCAGTGCCAGGAGGCCAGGATAGGAGTTATGTGCTCATACCTCTTGGTGCCTGCGAGCAGTCGAACTGCAGAGTTTTGGACCAAGTGCAGGTGGTGGACAGAGGCCTATTCCGAGTTGCAGTAGTCCAACCGGCACGTGATAAAAGTGTGAATGGCGTGTTCAAAGTCAGTTCGTGGCAGGTGAGGCTTAACCTTGCTGAGGACACATAACTAATAAAAACAAGATTTAACTACCGAACTGATTTGTCTGTCCAGTTTAAAAGAGCTGTCTGAAAACACGCCAAGGTTTTTGACTGAGGGCTGGCAGTAGTTTTTAAGGGGCCCAGGGCAGCACTAGAATCTGGTTTTCCAAAAACAACAATCTCAGTTTTGGATTCATCAAGTTTTAAAGGATTAGATTCCAACCATTCCTTCACATACTGAAGACAGTTCAGCAGGGTAGGATGCTATTACATCACAAATAGAGCTGTGTATCAGCCAGAGTCAAGGAGTAAATCAGTCTTTTGTGATAATATTAAATTAAATGATTGACTGCAGAATAAATAAGGCTACATTCACACCGCAAGACTTAATGCTCGATTCTGATTTTTCACTGAAATCTTTTTTTTTTTTGTCCACGTGATTGTTCACTTTACAGTTTAAATGTGACTGTCGTCAGACTTGTGTGTGAACAGTTTATGACCCTGAAATGACCCAAATGCACAGAAGATGTGATGTCACATGTACCATACCGTGTTTACAAAAGTAAATATGAATGTCATTGGGTCCTGCTCCTTGCAGTGCAGAAATGTGACTTATGTTGCATTTCAATGATGTAAAAGTTGGATAAGATGTGACATGACTGTTCAGACTGAAGTTGCATTACAAAACATCAGATATGCATCCAATTTAAGACCATGTATGAAAGTGGCCTTTGTCTGATTTTATTAAAAAAAAAAAAAAAAATTAGATTTGTGGCATTCAGATACAAATCAAATATGGGACATATATGGGTTAAAACATCAGGTTTAGGCCACTTTTGCCTGCAGTGGGAACGTAGCCACCCATTATTTTTGAGGATACAGTGTATTGAATTGTCAAATGATGTTTCATTTGCAGTTCTTTTACAAAAAATAAGACTTCTTCTTTAAGCTGATAGAGAAAAGTATAAAATTGGTGAATAAAAATTTAGATAACTAAATAATTAAAATTACTGAACAGTGCACATAGGTTCCATTTCAATATATTTAAGTGTCAATTCACCGTCCATTACTTTTTATGTTAATCACTAAGTATAGTGTTCAAATATTCGAGTCTATCAGTATTTTCTTCAGCCCTAAGTATAAGCTTTTACAAGAACCCTGAATTTTGATGTCTTGTCTAGTTTTCTGCCAGCAATCAACAACCACACCAATGTACTTCTGGAAGCAGAGAAATCAAACAGGAGACTTGAGAGGGAGCTGATGACCCTCAGAAAGAGACTTAGTACTACTCTGGTCCTGCGGAGCAACTTACAAGAGTAAGTACATATTGTGTGTTCAGTCAGTTTATGTTTTGCCAGACCCGAATCACAACAGAAATAGCTCTATTTGTGTTTGATACTAAAACTGTTGTGCCTTCAGGGATATCAATAAAACTGTCAAAGCTCAGGCTGTGGAGAGCGCTAAAGCAGAGGAGAGGTTACTCAACATGGATTTTGTGACTACAAAAGCGAAAGAGCTCAGCAACAGAAGGGAGAGGGCAGAGGTATGTACTGTGCATTACCATGGGAATGAGACGTCACATGTTTAGAGTTGATGAGTTCTGTGTTATAGTCATGTACAGTATTGTTAGTGTCAGAATCACAAGGAAAAAACAGCTCATAATAGTACAAAGGTTTCTCCGCAACTCATGAAATTAAAAATGTGGCAGGGCTCATTTCGCCAGTTACGGCTCATGCTATTTCGTCTAAAATGCCCTATGGAGTCACCTGTATGATTTTGTTTAAAGTGACAGACACCAGTTTGAATCCGCAGCTAACGTGGGTATCATATAATGCTTTAGAGCACAGAGATGATGCCAAGGACTCCTTCAACCATTAAGGGGGTTCTATTTAGTACTATCCAGTATTTATGTAGTATTTGTACAATTGCTGAAGAATGGGGGGGTCACGTACCAGAACACACTGATTACTACCATAACCACTAATGATTCAATGCAACACCTCCACAGATTGTATCACTCACTGAACAATATGTGAAGCCCACAGTTTAAAGCTGTGAACATCTGTATTATGGTATTTTCAAGTTTTATCCTTCAAATTAAAAAAAAAAACAAAAAAAACTCACAGCTGGTTATTTTGACAGCTGGTGAACATAACATAACGACATTAGGGGATTGTTTACATTCCTGCTCTGTTAGCTTATCTCCGTTTTCATGACAGAGAACAGCCACAGTAAAACCACAAATCACTTCTGTTTTCTGTACAGTTTGTGTTGTCAATAGCTGCAGTAAAGATCTGGTTGGAATCATCTAAACGCAGTCAGAACTATCTCAGTTTATTCTAAACTACATATCAACAAACAGCAAACTTAGCAAAGATAATAACATCACATAATCCATTTTTACCTTCATAAGCCTCATAATAAGACTCTCCCATGTAGAAGAAACACTTCAATTTCAGCATCAAACTTTATTCTTTTCATTAACAAAAACAGTGCAGTCGTAGCTTTTATCACTTTGTCATTTTATTCGAGTCTAAAAGTTGTTTCTGGTGGTTTTCATCCCCATCTTCTGACACTTCAAAGGCCCGTGGTGATAATTTCTATCATAATGAGAGACTGACAGTGACTCACTAGTCCCTCTAGTGGTCACATAAATCCATCAGACAGTTTGGGTGAATAGATTCAGTGCATATTTCTAAAATCTAAAAGGGTTTATGTGGGTCATTAAAAAGCATTAAAACTCATTAAATACATTTTGTGAAAATTAAGGCCTTAAATGGCATTAAAAAGCATTAAATTAAATGTCCAGAGGCATTAAAAATTTAAATACACTTGATGGAAAAAAAAAATTGTTATTCATGATTTATTTTGATTATATAAACATTAAATAATTTTGATCAGAGGTATAGTGTGATGATTGACAGGCAGAACCCTTTAATTGGCTATTGTTTATGCCCGATACACAGTCACAACACCAGATACTTGGAATGCAACGTGCTGTGAGCAGACTCATGCTGTAGCGGAAGAGTGGAGGGAATATTAGCAAATGTCGGGAAAATGCAAGTTTCAGCAGAAGTGATTGGAGGAGGAACTATTCAGAACCAGGTTAAAGCGTGTCGACGGTAAACTGTCATAAAACTGTATGTGCAGTTGGACATGGGCATTAAATTTGTTTAAAGTGGCATTGAAAAGCATTAAATTAGATTTGCTGATACTGGGAAAAACCCTGAAAATATGCTCACATTTTTGGTACAACTTCAGGACTCTTTTATTTTCAACACTAATGATGCGTTTAGGTCATATTTGAATATTTTCATCGAAACTATGACGTGTTTAGCACCCTGTTTTAATTGTGTGGCTTTTTAATCTATTCTTGTATTTTATTCTTTTTATTTGGGTTTTATTTATTCTTCTGTGTAGAACTTTTTTTCTTTTTTGTACAGTTTCTATGTCTTTATTCTGTATTTTATTCTTCTATTTTGGTTTTAATTATTCTACAGCACGTTGGTCCACTGCAGTTGTTTTAAAGTGCTTTACAAATAAAGTTGGATTGGATTGGATTGGACTGTTTATCAAGAAGCAAAGTATCACACTGTTAAGGAGCTTCACTGACTGTTTAATTTTGCTCTAAAAATCCTCCAGGCTCAATTTGCATCCAGAAACATGGACGAGTCTCTCACCCACCAGGCCATTGTGCAGCTCTCAGAGGTACCTCCAGCTGTCACTGCCACACACTTCAAAATTAGAAAACATAACATGCTCTTTATTCATTGCTTTAAATGAGTAATATTATTACTACTTTTGTTTTTTTCTCTGTAGGAAGTCACTGCCCTGAAGCAGGAAATAATGCCCTTAAACAAGAAACTGGAGCCTTACATGGACTTGAGCCCAGTATGTTTTTTTTTTCTTTTCTTTTTTGAGTTTTTCATTGATTTGCAAAGGTCTGAATGACCATTAACAAAAAGACACTAATACGTTAAATTATCGGGTAAAAAGATGCTTGAAAGTACCATCAGAATTTAGATTCACGGGTGAAGTTGTGAAACAGGTTGACAAAAAATGGTCATATTATGTTACATTTAGAAACAGGTGTGTGTTTTTGTATTTGTCTTTAATAGATGTCTTTTCTTCATTGTAACAGAGCCCCTCACTTGCTCAAGTGAAAATAGAAGAGGCAAGAAGAGAACTGGTGAGTAGTTAAAAGATGGTGCAATGATGGCAAAGATAGTTTCTTTTTTTTTAATGCTTTTTTTTTTTTTCTTAATTTCAGGCTGCAATTGATTCCCAACTTGAGATGGAAATGGATTTCAAATAAATGGATCATGTGAAATGTAATATTTCCTGTTTATATGTTTTTGCTTTTGATAATAATGTAATAATCTAACCCTTAATTGTGTGTCTTGGTATTTCAGTGTCATACACCTGTATCATTCTACAAGTATATTAAAATTATTTTGAAAGGCTCATATTTTGCTAAACCCACTTTTATTATTCTTTGGTACATTTATTGTGTATTTGGACCCTAATAGTTCTAAAAGTTTGAATTTGAGCCCTCCAGGTGCTGCAAAGCTATCTTTATAGTCGTTTTGGCAAAAATTGAGTGGATTTCGACAACCCGTTTTAATTCCTGCTTAATTTGTTACGTCTGTAACTAGTTACGTCACAACATTTGCACAAATAAGGTCCAGACTTCGGATGAACATTTCTCAGAGTACGCCATAATTGTTTGTCAGCAGATTGTTTGTCAGTTGTAGTCCAAACTGAAAATATGTCCAAACTTTGAGCCACTTACCTAAAATGTTCAGTTGTTGGCTGAACGGGACAGAGTGCAGAGCCAACAACCTGGAGGGGGCGGGGCTTGAAGTGGCTCATTTGCATTTAAAGGGCCAGCGCTCAAAATGACCTTTCTGGTGTCATTTGTCAGAAACAGGGTTGAAGATGGACATGTGGAGTTGATTTAATGAAGAATTCAGACCCAAGCATAGCATTTACAGTTTATGTAGACCACAGGGAAATGTTTTAAAATGCATAATTCCATTTTAAAAAGCAAAATATCACTCCTTCAATTGAAAGTCATACTTAATATTGTAAATATACTTATCACTGCAGTTTTTAGCCTCTGGTTAAGTGTTAGTTGAATGAATTAAACACTGGTACTATATAGGTAGAAACATTTCATTGATCAGATGATCAGAAACCATCACTTGTTTTACTTTCATAGAATGAAAATGAAATGTAATTTGTTTTTATATTCTGCTATAAAACCTTTCAACCTAAATCTCTTAATTTGTTTCTATATTTTTTATTCACCTATATATAAATGTCCAATCCTCATCACAGATGTTTAGGATTAGGAAAATAGTATTATGTAACTGATTACTCTATGTTTCTGAAAACAGCACAGGTGTATTTTCCTCTGTAAAAAGAAGTAAACTAAAAGTCTATATCAGTATGTACAGCAGGTTCTCTGTCTGGTCACATTTGTTCTCTTGCATCAGTCTTTATTTGTTCCTCTCAGGGGGAATCTGTTTTACCTCCCCTGCTTCCTGTTTGCTACAAAACATCATTAACACTAATCAAATGTTGTGTCTTTATTTTGTAGTTACCGCTAAAATATTTAAATCTGTTTTTTCCACCACACCTCAGAACATCAAAAATACATTTACTCAGCTACAAAATTACCAATTTCACCTTCCTGTTTGACCATCACATGGCTGAAACCCGCCTTAAAAACAACTTCTTGGAAATTTTTGAAGTTGACAACAAAATTCCACAGGCTTTGGAAGGATAAGGGCACATGAAAGGGTTTTGGAGCCACTCCCTAGGTGCCTAAAGCTAAACTCCAGCTAGGAGGCCCGCTGTCCAGTTTGTATGCAAAATATCACCCCTCACTTCCTCCTCCTGCCACGTCTCCCCCCTTAGATTCAACCATGGAGACCCCGACGTCTCTGTCAGTTTGACTGTTGTCGGTCTGCGCTGTGGTCTGACATGTAGATTGACTGGTTACCATGGAGGGGGTCATGGATGTGGGAAGGGGAGCAGTGTACCCAACAGGCCCCCTTCTTCATTCAGAGGGGCACTGTTTGGAGATCTACATAGAAATCCTAGAATTAGCATTTAACTTAGTAATCCTAGAAGATCTATTTAGTTATTTGTCCTTTTTTATATACTGTGTCTATATTATTCAACTACAGCCAGTGCATTTCTATCAGCTCCAGATTCAGTTTAAATCATACATGTGTTATAAACAAGTAATAATACTGAACAGTGCCGCATAAGGTTTGTGATGAAAAAATACACAACATGCAATTGTATGCCAAAGTTGGATGGTCTTTTCTTTTTATGAGGTGTCTAAAACATTACATTTTATTTATTCACAAAGCACTTATTGGTCTTTTCCCTCCTTCTATCACCTCATTATCATTTTTTAAAACAGGCCCTCATAGAAAATGGCCAAATGGTTTTATTCTGTTATAACTGCCACCTTTAGTTTTACTTAATATGCACTTCCAATATAGAACAGTGTAGAAAATAATTATTATGGCATCACTTGTGTCTTAATGTTGTTAAACTCTCAAGGATGTAAACAGCTGTCATCAACCGTACATATCATAGCATTTGTACTTTTACTGAAGGAAATGACCCTACCACTTTTATTCATGTGTTTCTGTAGCAGGGCTGTGGTCAGTTCACACTGGAATCTGATATTGGTCACATTAAAGAAACAATAATAAGGACAGACAAACAAAGTAATCATATCTCAGCTGTATATCAGAACTGAGCACTAAGACCGACAGTATACATGTGTTTGAAAACAGTGAGGTGATGATTAAAGGATAAATTGGGATATTTTTCTCTCAAGACCATCATGTTTCTTAGGTTTGGTAATGGATTTATAAGCTGTGTAATTTATTTACAGATTACATTCATTTATATACAGTCATGGAAAAAATTTATTAGAAGGATTTATTACAAGGATCTACAGGAACAGTAAATTAAATATAGGAAAATTCTTGGTTTCGACTGAACCCCCCCCCCCCCCCACACCCACACACACACACACACACACACACACACAAAATACAGAGGATAATATTAAAATGAATAGTGACAATTTACTTAAAAAAGTTTAAACAGATAGAAAAATTCATTTAGGACCTGCCATTAAAGTGACTCTGGGTTTTAATGGGTTAAGAAATATCACATTTTTGGAAAAGCACCAAAAGAATAGTGTGGAAAATGCAGACAGAAAAGGAAAGCTAAAAGTCTGGAAGCATTTGCCATAATCCAAAGCGTAAACATGTGCTTGGTATGGGGGCCGGGGGTCGTGCCAGTGCGTCATACCGGAGTGCGTCGACCCTCTTCCCTTTAAAATAGTTTGATCTGCCACGCCCACTCCATAATTTCCTCTCAGCTGTTACTGTAAATCGCTTTCAGTTTCCTCATGCATCCATTCACAAATCGGTGTTCTTGAGCAGGAGGGAAAGTCGGATTGCACGTTTCACCCCCGCGTCGGATTAATCAGCTCGTCTGTCACTTTGGAACAACTTGTTGCGCAGCTGCTATTTCCAGCCTCCTCTGTGGTCCAGGGCTGCACACAGACGAGGGGATACTTCCATTCTGCAGCAAATATACACCCTGTTGTGTGTTCCTGCTCTGATCTGGACACTATAGTGGACTCCTGTGGGAGCTGAGGCATGGATAAACTGGTGCTTCTGGTGTCCAGGTCACATACGTCGTTTTAACGCGCAGGCCAAACCTCTGAGCGTGGATTTGGTGTTGAAATAAAAATGAGTTTCAGTTGAAGTCCTGTAGTCCGCAGTGAAGTTTGGAGTTTTGTTCTAATATGATCGCAGTGAAGGGGGATGCGAGTCATGAGCTGGACGCGTCCTTTCCACGGACTGGACTGGAGCCACAGCCTCTTCTACCTGACTTTACTTCTGTGGACCAGACGCATGAGTGGACTGGCTGACTTCTCAAGTAAGATGATGATGATGATGATGATGATCCAATCTTTTCACTTAATCCATAAAGACCCAAGCATCCACCAGAGACCTTTACCATCTTCTGATCTAAACTGTTTAACACCTGTTGATCCGCTAATCTAGTGGAGTACTCTGGAAGTACATCTGTCTCAGCAGATTTTGAATCATAAAAGTCTTTGCATTTCTAGCACTTGAATTTTTTTTTGCACTGAAATTAAGTATCTGAATTTTTTGTCTCTCAATGTAACTATGTTGGTAAATTTAGAATAAAGAAAAATTCAGATGCAAAAAATTCAGAAGCAAAAAATTCAGATGAAAAAATTCAGAAGCAAAAAAATCAGAAGGAAAAATTCAGATGAAAAAATTCAGATAAAAAAAAATCAGATGAAAAAATTCAGATGCAAAAAATTCAGGTTAAAAAATTCAGACGTAAAAAATTCAGAAGCAAAAAATTCAGATGAAAAAATTCAGATGCAAAAAATTTCGAAGCAAAAAATTCAGATGCAAAAAAAATTCAGACACAAAAAATTCAGAAGCAAAAAATTCAGATGCAAAAAAATTCAGAAGCAAAAAATTCAGAAGCAAAAAATTCAGATGCAAAAAATTCAGAAGCAAAAAATTCAGAAGCAAAAAAATTCAGATGCAAAAAATTCAGAAGCAAAAAATTCTGATGAAAAAATTCAGAAGCAAAAAATTTAGGAGCAAAAAATTCAGATGCAACAAAATTCAGATGAAAAAATTCAGAAGCAAAAAATTCAGATGAAAAATTCAGATGCAAAAAATTCAGATCACACATCTGGGACTCCAAGGATAAGCAATGGATTCTGTTTCAAGTCGAACCGAGAGTCAGCCAATTGAGTTACGTTAGGTTGGTCATGTGACGCAGATGCAGGAAGACAGTCAGCGCGGATGTGTGATCTGAATTTTTTGCATCTGAATTTTTTTTGCTTCTGATTTTTTTTGTCTCTGAATTCTTTGTATCTGAATTTTTTGTATCTGAACTTTTACATCTGAATTTTTTGCTTCTGAATTTTTTGTATCTGAATTTTTTTACATCTGAATTTTTGCTTCTGAATTTTTTGTACCTGAATTTTTTTATTCAAAATTTATGAACATAGTTAAATTGAGAGACAAAAAAAATTCAGATACTTAATTTCAGTGCAAAAAAAAAAATTCAGTGCTAGAAATTCAATGGCTTTTATAATTCAAAATTTGATGAGACAGATTTACTTCCATAGAGTACCCCCTGAAATATACTTTTTTAGCCAAGTACCCCCAACTCTCACTTCAAATTTGTCCCTGTGCCAAAGATGTCTGTTTATATTTTCAAAACAACATATTTTTAACTGTAATATATACAAAAAAAAAAAAAGATTTTTTTTTTTACAGTAAATTTTGTGTGCAAGATATAAACTGAAAAGTGCCCTCTTTCATTGATAAGAAAAATAAATAAATTGGTCATTAATTAATAAATGAACCTTTCATCACCAAAAAATAACAAGTGTTCAGAGAATGCAAACCTCCACCAAGCACCCCAAACAGTGTGCATGTGTGGATCGACTATTTCTTTTTAAATTAAACAGTTTCAAGGTTGTTCCATACAGCAAAAAAAGTTGAAGCTTGGTACCAGTCATGTGTTTGTCAGATTACATTAAATTCCAATCAAAATTTGTTGAGTTATAATGAAAAATGTGTCGGAAATGGGATTTTCAACGTTAAATTGAAATGTCCACATAGTCCACATTCCACAGTGGGTGTGGACAATTTTGTTCCAGATACAAGATATTCTTATAAGCTACAAGTGTATCAAATTGGAGGCTAATCAGAGTCATTTTAAATTTTTTATGAATTTTTGAAAATTGCTCAATGATGTCAGATAGGAAAATTGGAGATTTTGTGACCTTGCTGTGACCTTGAACTTTGGCCTACTTGGCCCAAAATTTAATGGGTTGGTCCCAGGGCCTAGGCCTATCTGTGGGTAAAATTTGGTAAAGATGGTTGTAATAGTTTCCCTGTAAAGTTGCTAACAAACAAACAAACACACAAAGCAAAGTGATCACAATATCTCCTGGCGGAGGTAATTACTTAGCTCCTCAAATAAACTCATTTTGAATAATATAAAATAGAAATGTTCTTAAAATGTTACCAAAGCTTAAACAAGATGATCGACAATAAAACTATTATCTGAATGTATTTAATGTGTTTTATCTTTCAGCATTAATTCTCATTAGTACATGATGACTTATTTAATGTATTTTTCCAAAAAAATGTTCAAGTACCCCCTGGGCTTCTTCCAAGTACCCCAGTTTGGGAACCCCTCCACTAATCCTATCAGTACATGTAAATAAATACAGTTTGTCATCTTTTCATGGTCATCAGATATGACCCATTTGGACGTTCAGAGGCTCAGTAGTGAACATGGAAACACCATTATCTTCTACAACATTGATTCACCAGTAAAACCCATAAAGTCTGATAAATGATGGATGGAGACACTTGGTTTATGTTCAGGTAATGATATATTCTACTGAAAAAGTCACTACTTCTTCAGTTTTCTCTGCTTTTTGATATAGTAACCCTCAACTTTAATCTGAGTGTTTATGAACATCTATATCATCAATAAATTAAATATTGGAAAATACCTGATTTTTGCTGGAAAAATGCAAAATACCGTGGATTATTTTATAATAAATGGTGACAAATTACTTAAGAAATGTGAAATATAGAGGAAAAAAAATCATTTGGGAACTACCACAAAAGTAACACTGGGTCTTTATGGGTTAAATGTGTGACTCAAATCTGCTTTTTCATGACACCACAAACCACATGGAACCTAGTCTTTTCAGTTCTGATCTGGTCCACTTCCATATGTGGTACTGGATCAGATACAGATCTGATCTTTTTCAATGTGAACTCAGTCTGAACAGCCAGATCGGAATTTCAGGAGATTTGAAGATTTGGCACAACTCTGCACTGAAGTCATAGACCTTCACATGCAACATAGATATGAACGTAAGAGTTAAATGAATCCTAAACATAAACACTGATATTAAAACACCATTTAGCCTAAAAATATGGTTTGGTTACACAACTTTTACTTGTGCTAGAGTGCATTAGTACTTTTACTGAAGGAAATGACCCTACCACTTTTATTCATGTGTTTCTGTAGCAGGGCTGTGGTCAGTTCACACTGGAATATCATATTGGTCACATTAAAGACGCAATAATAAGGACAGACAAACAAAGTAATCATATCTCAGCTGTATATCAGAACTGAGCACTAAGACCGACAGTATACATGTGTTTGAAAACAGTGAGGTGATGATTAAAGGATAAATTGGGATATTTTTCTCTCAAGACCATCATGTTTCTTAGGTTTGGTAATGGATTTATAAGCTGTATAACATATTTACAGATTACATTCATTTATATACAATCATGGAAAAAAATATTAGACCACCCCTTGTTTTCTTAAATTTCTTGTTCATTTTAATGCCTGGTACAACTAAAGGTACATTTGTTTGGACAAATATAATGATAACAACAAAAATAGCTCATAAGAGTTTAATTTCAGAGCTGATATCTAGCCATTTTCCATGTTTTCTTGATAATAACCAAAATCACTTCAGTTCTTACATCAATAACTATGGCATTGTACTGACAAAAACAGTGCTTTTAGACATTCCGTGTTTTCTTTACTGTCTGTTTTAGTCACATGATACACACAGGAGTTAGTACTTGATTGCATAACCATTGTTTTTTGATGACTTTTGATGGTCTAATAAAGATGATCATTATCTTATTCACATCTCTCTGGGTCCTAAAGCATCTGCACACAGTTCAGTCTGATTTTTTAAAAATCATTTTCAGCAATTTCATTGATTGTTTGGTCATATTCAGCTTCTGTATGTGTTTATTGTAGCTTATGTGTATGATTGTTTTATTACAGATACAGATGAAATTGGTTGATCCCCAGGGGGAAATTCACTTTTGTCATCAGCCCAATAAAAGAAAAGAAAGAAAACTAAGCAAAAATGAGCAATCACCAATCCATGAATCATCAGACTGAGCGGTTCTGTAGTCGGATATTACTATAATAATGGATTTGTTGACCTCTACAGTGGTGAATTTGTCTTGATATAAAACTAATTATTATATATTTCACAGTTTTCTTTAACTGTATTATATTATTTTAAAACCTCATTCATCACTTTCCTGTATGTCCCTGTTTCTGACCATGTAAATCACAGTGGACTTTTTTTCCAGATGCCATGTTGCTGGTGGGTCTTGCCCCCTGTAGTTATTTTTGATGAATGCAGCTACATGTCGAGTTAAAGTTTTTAAGTTTGTATTTCCCTGTTACAGATTACCTCTCCAGAATCATCACCAGTCACTCTGCTCACGCGTGTGACGGACAGCCTTTACGCCTTCACTGTCCACGTCACTCCACCATCTCCATCCAGTCCGCTTTCTATGGCAGCGGTGAGGCCAGGCTGTGCAGAGCAGACCCGGACCCTCCACTGAGAGACCACAACCACAGCTGTTCAGCTTTTACTGCTCTACAGGTGCATTTTAAGTATAGTATATACAGCGTTTTTCACTTTAATGGGTCAGCAGTGAATATGTGGGTGTTTTCACAGTTTTAGTAATTTTATTTCGGGATCGCTTCCATATGTTGTGATGCTTAAGATATGTTAACCCTTTCATGCACAGTGGTCACTCCAGTGGACAGTTATTCTACAGCTGTTCTTTTGTATATTCACAGGTTTTGTTGTTTTAGTTGCATAATCAGCCAACAGTGGATACTATGCACCATCCAATACACTGACATTCATACCATTACTGTAACTTTACTGTTCTTGATAAACCTGATCTAGAGTGATTTGTTTGAGTGTAAATCAATTGTTAATTGTTAGACTGTAATTAACAGTTTTTTTAAAAAACAAAAAGTTTTTTTTTTTTTTTTTTTTTTTTGCATATTATCTCCATGAACTAGGAAGATTATTACTGTTATTAATTATTTAAGGAGAAGGGGTGGGATTTTATAAATTATGCTTCTTCTCACTCCTTTTCGAATATATATCATATGTCTTATGTTTGAGTGTTTGGTTTATTTATTTTCATCTGTTTTGACATTCATATTCGAAATAAATACATCAATCAATCAATCAAATCAATCAATCAAGTGAGTCATAACTAGTATTAGAGTATGTTAAAATGTGAGAAAACATCAGATTAGCAGCATTAAAAATGTTTTTATTTCATTGTTTTTATATCACTTTCTGGTATTGGGCTTTAAATACATGTTTCTGTGCTTCAAAAATAAAATGCATGGTGTAGCCACGTGGACATTTTTGTAAATCCATGAAAAAAAAAAACAAACTCAGTTGCATTGTTTTGTCATGCCTAATGAGGAATAAAAACACTCAAGAAAAGATCTCGACAAAGGTTCTAATAATTCATGCATGAAAGGGTTAAAAGAATCTGACCTTTCAGGGTCCCTTAAAGGGGTCATTTTTTGCTAAACCCACTTTTATTAGTCTTTGGTACATTTATTTGTGTATTTGCACCCTAATAGTTCATAAAGTTTGAATTTGAACCCTCCAGGTGCTGCAAAGCTATCTTTATATTTATTTAGGCAAAAATTAAGTGGATTTCTACAACTGTTTTAATTCCTGCTTTAATTGTTACATCTATAACTAGTTACATCACGACATTTGCCCATATAAGGTCAAGACTTCTGGCGATCATTTCTCTGACTGCACCATAATTGTTTGTCAGCAGCAGCAGTTGTAGTCCATACCGAAAATGTGTCCAAACTTGGAGCTGATTACCTCCAATGTTCAGTTGTTGGTTGCATTAACGAACACAAGTGGCTGAATGGAACAGAAAACACGGTCGACAACCTGGAGGGGGTGGGGCATGAAGTGGCTCATTTGCATTTATAGGGCCATTTTTGGTGTCATTACACAGAAATAGGGTTGAAGATGGACCTGTGGAGTTTAATTAACCCTTTCATGTATGAATTATGAGATCCTTAGTCGAGATTTGTTTATTTTTTACTGTTTTTCTTCCTCTTTAGGCATGAAAAAATGATGTGATTCTTTATTTATTTATTTTTTTATGAACTTATTTTTCATGGAGTTACAAAAATGTCCACACTGCTGAACACCATGCGTTTAATTTTTGAAGCAAACAAAACATGTATTTAAAACCCATCATCCGAAAGTGATATACTGTGTGAAAACTATGAAATAATAATATTTTTCATGTAGCTGATGTTTTCTCACATTTTAACATACTCTAATACTAGTTATTACTCACTTCATGGAGATGATATGCAAAAAAAAACCCCAACTTTTTGATGAAGACAACTTTTATTATTAGTCTTATAACAATTACCAATTGATTTACACTAAAACATATTACTGCAGATCAGGTTTATCAAGAACAACAAAATTACAGTAATGGTGTGAATTGCAGTGTATGGGATGATGCATGAAGTATCCACTGTGTTGGATGATATGAAACTAAAACAACAAAACCCATGAATTTAACAAGAGAAGAATAGCTGTCCACTGTAGTGACCAGTATGCATGAAAGGGTTAATGAAGAATTCAGACGCAAGCATGGCATTTACAGGGAAATCATTTAAAATGCATAATTCCATTTAAAAAAGCAAAATATCACTCCTTTAAAACATGTTGAATAGAGGATCAGAGTGTACTGCTGGTGTTTTGTAGAAGGTAGAATGCATGTCTTTACAGCTGTAATGTTTGATACAAGAAGAAATTCCCCACTGCTCTCTTGGCACAGACCTAATTCGTTGCCATATTTGTTTGTAGGTAGTGCATGTTTGGTGTTTAAATTTACCATCTTATGTACACTGTGTATCATCATCATGTCAGCTTCAGCCTAAATTCTGTCAATGCTCTGTGGTGTTCTGTGGTGTTTGTTGTGTAGAAGCTGCTGTCAGAGTGTCAGAGCCATAGAGACTGCCAACTGCCTGTCACCCACCTGCTGTTTGGGCGAGACCCTTGCCCTGGCACCACCAAATACCTCCATGTGGACTACAAGTGTAAACCCAGTGAGTTGAGGAGCTTCAGTTTTTAACATGGCATCTTTCCCAAGTAGGCTTATTTCAGCATTTATGCAACACTTAGAAATGGAAAGCAAATAGCACATACACAGAAATGTAGTCACAAATAGGATATGCAGAGATTGTAACAGAGAAGAGTGATTTACAAATTCACTGTGACTTGTATTTCATTGCAGACACTATAAAGCAGTGGTTCCCAACCTGTTTTGGCTCGTGACCCCATTTTAACATAAATTTCTGGTGACCCCAGACATTCAAAACAGAGATTTTTTTTTTTTTTTGTTGGTTAAAATTAATTTAATTTTGATCATGTAATAGTTTGCTATACTATGTTGCAAATAAATGTTAATTTTAGATGATATCTAGTCTATACATGTTTATTATTATGGATGGAGGCAGAAAAGCCAGGTGTAGATTACTGCACAAAGTGAGAATTTTATTTTCCTTGGTCAGGATATGTACAGTCAGTCCAGCTTGGATCTGACAATTAATACTGAACAAACAATAACTCAAACTATGAATTATGAAAGAGCTGCAGCATCTTAACCCTTATGGTCTGAGCCTATTTTGGCCATTTTTGAGTACTTTTGATTTTGCCTTTATATACTATCTAAAGAAATGTTTACTATACCCATGTTTGATATCTTTTTTTCCTCAGCATAACTTCATCTATAACATCTGCATATTATTTTTTCACTTTAACCTATTTGATCAACACAAAAGGACAAAAAACACACAAAAAATATTAAAATCTGATTTGAAAAATGTATATAATCAACAATGAACATCTGAAAGATAAACAGTACCATAGTGCTTCAGTTTCAGCTTCAGTTTGTCATGTCTTTCATGGGTTGTGATTGTCTCCCTCGACTCACCATATATTTTTTATTAGTACATTTTTTTTTTCTTTGTATATAAATTACTAGAAATTTCAGGTGACCCCATTTGAATTCCAGGCGACCCCACGTGGGGTCCCGACCCCAAGGTTGAAAAACACTGCTATAAAGCCACATATGTAACATTTTTTTCAGTGGACTTCATGTCACATCCATTTGTATGCATAAATTATCATGGGGTCAGTCTAAGATGAGAAAGAAACTGATTATAAACATCCATTCAGTAAAAATGAGAATAAAGACAGGCTGACATTTACCAATTTGCACAGAAATACATTAGAATATCACTGAAAGGTTCCACAGAAAAAACAAAAAGAAAATCATTTGGATGTTTCAGCCTCTATAGCCCAATTTACATGCGACAAATATAACCTGTGAACCCCCATGTCTGTGTTTAATGCTGCATATTTATACATGATTTGTGAGGTTTGTTTTTCACTCAAATTTACTGACATTATTCCCCAGTTCTGATGTCAAAGCTTAATGCTTACAGATCAAAATGTGTCTTACTATAGGTGCCATGGATGTCATACATCTCACCATCTTTTGAGATTTTCAGAATGATTTAAGTTTGCTCTTTCAGTGAGTTTACATCTGAATTCCCAGTTTTAAAACTTCAATTTATTGTCACCTTACACATCCTCTGTAGTCATTTACCAGGAAATAAGGTGAATAAATGTGAACTTTTTTTTGTGGTTTGGTTTGTACATCAATCATTGCACTTTGTACAATAATTATAATAAACATAAAAACCAAAAAAGGAATAGGCTAGAAGCAAAAGCTTATTTTTTTGCCTATCCATTTCACCTGATACACTGCTTACATTAAATCAAATGTGTACAGCATCGAGCATTCACACCATAAACAGAAAAAAATCAACAACAAAAACATATTTACCATTTCAATTCAATACTCCTAAATAATTTAAAACTAAAGGCATTTTTTTAAACTTTGCCAAAGGAGTGAATAACTTAAATACTTAATGAGGTCCATTCCATAATTTCACACCCATTGGAAACAAAAACCATTACAGATCACTCAGAATCATACAGATGTCGATTCACACCGAACCAATATACATGGAATTCTTACTGTTTGATTTCCAGACATGGCAAATTGGCACAGGAGTAAGATCACGGAAAACCTCCACAATTTTTATAAATAAGCAGAGGTCCAGAGGTAACAGTAGGCCTGTATGAATAGGGCTGAAGTTGAAGAATATAATAAAAGCATCATCTGAACACATGTGATCTCCCTTCACTCAGAAATCACCGTATCAGGAACTGTCATTTTTCTCTAAGGATATAACCACATGAGCTCTGGACAGTCCTACCCCCTCACTTTCCCACCATTATATCCTCCTCCTCATCCTTTCTGCCTTTTCTCCTCATTCAGCTGAACACAAAAGACAAGTGGCATGTGACGGAGAAACCATGGTCCTGCGCTGTAAGCCCCCCAGGGTGCTGAACATCTACGCAGCTGTCTATGGCAGAGGCCTGGGCCAAACTGACACCTGCCCCTCACAACTGACAAGACCACCCCCATTTGGTGAGTCAAAGGGAGTCTCTATATATTGTGAATAAGACTAGTTCCACCACTATAAGAAAACATAATGAAGAGGAAATGAATCTTTACAGCACTGAAAAGCTCTGTGAATGAATTATTTGCTTTTCCTTAAATAGGATTTGACTTTTAACCCTCAAAGACCTAAATGGCCGCCAGTGAACGAAAGCATCTGTTGAACTCAATATCTTATAGACCACTGAGTCTGTCAATGCTTTTTATTAATTCAGATAAAAAGCAGTTTCTCAGCTTTTCAGCAGCTCCCGATGTGTCTATTTTGGATGTTCAGAGGCACCGTAGTGAATGAGTGAATGAACAACTGTTTTTATTATTGTGTCTTGCATAAAAAACATGCCCAGCCCTTACCTGGGCTTATAAGACACCAGAAATACAAACCAAAAATCAAATACCGGACAATAGGCACAATAGATATGAACAAAACAAAGTACTGACCTATGTAAACAAACACATCTGCCGCTTTTTCCAGGCTTTACGAACAAATAATGCTAATTTATATACATTTGAACTAAACAACCATTTCATCTTGTCATCATCAGTGGTCCAGAACATATCAGGATTTCAGATAAACATATCATCAAACAAAGAGGCTCTCAGTTCATCATATAGAGGACAATAGAAAAGAAAATGTGATTCATTTTCCACTTTCCCCACACAGTCCACAAAGTCTGTTTTTGTCTGGGGTTTGGGTATATCTCCCAGTTTCTAAGCCAAGGGAAGGATTCCTGTACGCAACTAAGTTTGTGCTGACATAAAACTCTGTTTTATATGTGTTTTTTAGTTGAATGTATGTCCGCAGCTTCAGTTTAGTCAGGATCCCATTCACCCATTTTTCTTCAAAAGCAGACATTAGGTTAGCTCTGATCTTGTTAATGCTACATGAAAGGTTACTGTGAAATATTGAAGTTGTGCTTCTGCAAAGACAGCTCTGACCTCTGCCGCCCAATGGGACCTTGTCTTACCCCAGCCAAATACTTTTTTGGTTATTCGATATTCTGGTATATTAATAATATGAATAGCAAATGTGGATACTCATCATCTGCTGCAACATTGATTCACCAATAAAACCCATGTTCTTTATGTTCAGTTAATGATATATTTAGCTGAAAAAGTCACCTTTTCTTCATTTTGTTTTGTTCTGATATAATAAGCTTTGAAATGACTCTAAGCTTTTATGAATATCTATATTATCAGCAAATGAAATATAGGAAAATACCTGATTTTCATTGAAAATGCAAAACTAAGGAAAATGTATATAATTAGAGTCAATAAAGAAGTCCGATAAATAGTAATGATTCATTTATCAGTCATTTACAGGAATGCAGCTGCAACAACTCTCCACTACGTAGACACAGTCTGTCATAGTGCTTTATGTTTCATTACAAATGCTGCATTCAGGACCCATCACTGTGACCTGTACATATGGTCTCCTGGCCTTCACTAAGGCTCAGGAGGCAGTGGTATTGGCTTGTATTTATCTACAAGGCTGTATAGGGCAAACTACCCCCATATCTCTGTCGTCTCCTGTCTCCATACACGAGTGGATACAACTCCCGCTCATCACATCGGCTCCTCCTTAGAGTCCCCAGAATCCACTCAGAGCTTGGTAAAACAGCTTTTTCCCGTGATGGACTTTGGTCATGGAACAATTTGCAACACTCAGTTCAGCTTTAGCATTTTATTACCTTGGGTGAATTCAAATCTGTTCTGTCAGACTGTCTAACAGAAGTGTGGAACTGCTATCCTTAAACTGGTTTTCAGTTTTTGTTTTTTTTTGTTTTTGTTTTTTTTTAATCTTTTTTTGCCATTTTATCCTGTCTTAATTGTATGGAAGTTTTCTTAATTGTATGTAGGTTTGGTGTGTTAGTTCATTTGTATTGTACTGATGTGCCTCTTGGTTAGGTCTCCCTCAAAAAACACATTTTTTCTCCAGGGACTTTGTGGTTAAATAAAGGTTAAATAAATAAATTATAAATAAATCATTCTAAACTTCCTTCCACTCCTTTTCAAATATTTCAATTAAGCCATTATGTGATCAACAGTTTATTTTCTGCAAAATATGTTATGTTTATATTCTCTTATATTTCTCCTTGTCTGTAAATCTGTATTTTCTCCATTGTTTTTCTTCTACTTCTACATGTTAAAAATACATTTCATTTTAATAATAAAAGATAAATCACTTAGGAAGGATAAATGGAGGGAAATATTCATTCCAAGGTTCAACTAAAGTCAAACTCCTTCAAATCAAGGGACTGTTTTAAGTGTCATAGTTTTATCTCTATGTTTTGTGAGCATTATCACGCTCATACTTAGCTGCTGTCTTTTCCTTTTCTTCCCCCTGCAGAGTGTCTGAACCATGAAGCCTTGCATTTAGTGTCTAAGTCCTGCTACAGCAAACAGAAATGTGCCGTTGCCGTCAGCAACCAAACTTTTAGGGACCCCTGCTTTCCAGGAACCAGGAAGTACCTCAGTGTCATCTATTCATGTGGTAGGAATCTTTCTGCTTTCTTAGACATGCAGTGTTGTTGTTATTGTTGTTACAGGCCTGATGATAAATGACAGGTTTTAAAATAAGAACAGGCTTATGTGGTATTATGGGTAGTTTACGTCACCTCTGTTCTTGCTTTATTCATTATGTTACTTCGGACTCTTATCCTCTGATCTCACCATCAGCCATTCTTATTGTATCACACCCCCCTACACAGTAGCCGAGGGTAATAGATTGTGAGCTCAGATTTGCGTGTTGAGACTGACATCCTGGTAAACTTCCTGTGATTGGCTGAAAGGCCAGTGAGGTCATCCAGCTGCACTGTTCACACATCATACTCCATGTGAGATTTGACTTCAGTCGGGTGCTGAAAGAATCTTTTTTTTCTCTGTCGGCTCAATCTAACAAACAACAATGAGAGTTAACCTTGTGGACCGCTTATCAGCACAATTGGACCAAATGTATTCATATTCATAGTTTGAGAATGTGAGTCATAACATGGGTCCAGAGTGCAGAAGTTTAGATGTGGGATGAATGGTGCACTGCAAACTCAGTGAACAAGTCTGAGTCTAAAGCATCCAAGACCAGCATTGGGATCATCTCCTTTAACCCATAAAAGACCCAAACAGCCACTGGCAACCAAAATCCACTACTGGTCTGAAATGTTTAATACCTGTTTATCCATTAAACCTATCAATACATGTAAATAACTGGTGTAAAATGCAGTTTGACATCTTTTCGTGGTCGTCAGATCAAGTCAACTTTATTATAAACCACTTTAAAAACAACACAATAGGCCAAAGTGCTGTGAACAGACATAAAAACAAATAAAACACATAAAAGAATGAATAAAAACAATAAAAGTAGTTATACATGAAGACAATAAAAGCCAACCTCAAGCAAAAGAGAAAAAAATGTGTTTTATGAGAGGATTTAAAAATAGAAATTGAGGTATAACCCATCTGGACATTCAGAGCCTCCATAGTGAACATGGAAACACCATCCTCTTCTACAACATTGATTCACCAGTAAAACCCATGGAGTTGGATATATAACAGTGGATGGAGGCACTTGGTTTATGTCCAGTTATTGATATCTTTGCTGAAAAAGTCATTTTTTCTTCAATTTTCTTTAGTTTTTGATATAATAACGCTCAACTTTTATTTGAGCTTTTACGAACTTTATGATCAGTAAATTAAATATAGGAAAATACATGATTTACACTGAAAAATGGTAATTACAGAGGATAAAATTATAATAAATGGAAATAAATCACTTAAGATAGGTTAAATATATAGAGAAATTCATTTGGGAACTGCCACAAATGTAGCTCTGGGCCTTTACGGGTTAAAATGCATTCCACTGTAGATAACAGAGTACATGTCCTTAAATATAATTTGTTAGATATTCTGTTACATTGACTTAGACTACATTGCTAAACATTGATTTTGCTAGGGGGAGAAAAAAAAATTCAAATCTGAAATCAGAATTTTTCCAGCACAACAGGACTTTGAGATATGCACAAGTCACTATACTTTAGCAGCATATTATGGGAGTGTTTTAGTTTTATAAGTTCTAAGTGACCAAACTGTATGTGGATTTCAATGCCTGAGAGAAAGATCTGGTGCAGTCCACAGTGATGTAAAGCTTTTAATTTGATCCCTGATTGGAGAACCCATTGGTGATTCTGTATTATCTTCTAAATTCCGCTCTAAATGAACAAGGAGTTCATCTGTGCAAGTGGTGCAACATTTTCTGAGCCACGATAGTTAGAGATAATTATGATCAACTAGATGAGGATGTGATGAATGTATAAGAACAGATGGGTCACAGAATGTTGCTCTGTCATTTCCTCCACTCACACCTTGATTTTTTCCCCACCAAGTTTGGGTGATGTTAATGATGAGCATGGTCAATGTTTTCATCTCACAATCACACAAGTGAGTGTAAGAAACATTTTGGAACAATTCTGAGCTAATTTGACGGATTCTGATACTGACGTTTATTCATTATTGGTTCATTATAAGTAAATTTGCCCAGTTTAGTACATAGAGTACATATAGCTAGAATGTGAACACACAATAAAAGGCCTTTAATTGGAAAATTGCTTTTGCGATCACATTCCTGACACGCTAGAGAAATGCTGATTTCCAATTTAGAATCAGCATGCTTCATTTTTTTCACTTGTAGATGAAAAGATTTTTTGTTGTCCTTTTTTTTATTAGAGTATCCCAGGATTCTTTCCAAAAGTATTTGAAAAACGTGTTTGTAGAGATAGAAGTTGTAAGTGTATGTAAAAATAAAGCCATTTGGTATGTTCTCTGGCAAAAAGGATTAATATCCTATTTTTCTTTGGCCTTAGATTTGTAGCATCAATTTAGAGTGAAAACTGGAAATGAAATATGAAAAGAAAGAGGATTTAATTTAATTTTTCCCTGCATTTTATTAAAATAAAAACGGCCATTTGGTGCTTTTGCTACAAAAACAGAGACAGTAAAAGTGAGTGTTGTTTATTCTTTGTTCACATTGTATGATATATGCACTTTTTTAGCGCTTTGTTCTAAGATAAAGGGTACTGACGCCTAATGAGGAATGCCAGTAATCTGTTAGTTTCAAGAATGTAACCATATTCTGATTCTGACCTTTTTAAACTGTAGCTAAATAGTTGCTCATATTTTGTATTAAAATCACATGTTTTCTGTTAGTTCCCAACTCTATTCAAGACCATCCTTTCTGTTTTCCTTTCACTAGTACCGCAGAATTTACTAAGGGAAGCAGACCCGAGCATATTCAGCTCCACGTCTTCGCCTTCTGTGGAAACTGAAAAAGGTGACGTCATTATGCAATTTGCTGTAGTTTCAGGTTTTCCTGTGGCATTTTTTCTTAGATTTTCTCCTCCTGCAGATCTGAAGGAACCTTCTCCCAAAGGTTCACCAAAGCCAGACACCTCAGGAGCTATGATGAGCAACTCTCTCCTAACTTATGCTTTCATCAAAGGTAAAGATAACTTTCAGATTCTTTATTACCCCGTTCTGAAGGGGAGGCAAGGGGTCTTGTTTTTGGTTCAGTTTGTGTGTTTGTTTGTTAACACTCTAGGAGCAAAACTATTGGTTGAATTCATACCAAATTTGGTTGTAGATTGCCAGTGACCCAGAATAGATCTCATTACATTTTGGGAACAGTAGATCACAGTTCAAATTTTTTTATGAATTTTTTAAATCTTTTTTTTTTTTCCCCAGTTACTTTTAATCTGCAAAATTTCACATCTGTAGCAACAAAACTATTGGTTGAATTCATACCAAATTTGGTTTATGGATTGCTAGTGACCCAGAAGAGATGTGATTACATTTTGGGAAAAGTAGGTCAAAGTTAAAATTTTTTATGAATTTTAAAAATCTTTTCTCTTCTCCCATTTACTTATAATGGGTGAAATTTCAAATGTCTATAAAAACATCAATTTTGATTCAATTTACTTCAAACTTAGCACATATATAGAAGCAACTGATATGCTGATATCAGCACATGCATAGACATGATGACATCAGCTGGATCGATGCTAAAATAAGCTACAATATGTGTGAGGGATGAGGTTTGTTATGCCTGGCACCACTTGTTTGTCATGTAAACATTTCCATCATAGGTGTAATGTAAAGACGAAACGATGATGCAGTGGTCTTTTTAAAAAACACACGGATATAACAGAATGAAATAGTCAGTATAAAAATATATAAAAATCCATAAATAAATGATGCACAAAATAAAATCTGTGATAAAAGAATAAAAAAAGGTATTAATCCAATGTTAAAAAGTATTGCACTGAAATAGCCCAAGTCAATCAATATTGTACAAGGTTGTTAAGATCCCTCCATATAATGCACTAACACACGAGAATACACAACACAGAGGCCTCATCCAGGTTTTATTACATTTCCTTCTTTGTTTTTTTACTCCAGAGCATCCAGAGATGGCAGCGTTATTGTTCACGTCCAGCGTGTGTGTTGGTCTTCTGCTCACACTGTTGGCTCTGTCGGTCCGAGTTACCTGCCAGTGGCGCTCACCCCGAGACCACAGACTCACATCCAGATCTCACAGGCAGACCACCGGCTCCCAAGAGGATGATGATGATGAGGATGATGATGAGGATGAAGAAGAGGAAAGAGAAGATGATGAAGAGGGAACAGAGAGCTCTTTAATCTCTGCCATAGAGAGGAAGGCGATCCAAGGTTGGGAGGAGGTGACTTATGTGTGCGAGGCGGCGGAGCGGGCTGAGAGGATCGAGCGCAGAGAAATGATCATACAGGAGATTTGGATGAACGCTTATCTCAACGGCAGCTAAACTGTGACCCTACGTAGGCTGCTCAGCAAATTCAGGATGTTTTTCAGACTTTCTACAACATTTCCAGCCTCTGACACTGAAGAAAGTTTTGGGTTTATTTTCATTGTTGTGCATTTTGAAGTTGCAGTCATGAAGTACTAGCCATTTTTAAAGGATTAACACCTTTATGTTTGATTTGACTAGTTTAGCTAAATGAATACATTCTGTGGTTAAGAGTTTTGTTTAATCACATTCACCACCAAATTAAGCTACATTTTCAGGTTGACACATTGTTTACTGCTGCAGAAAGGGGTGTATTCATTGGGAACAACAGAGGTCATGAAGCTACTTTGTGTTATATTAGAAATAAGAAAAAGTTCCACGAGCAACAGTGTCAGTGAAAATGATAAATGACTACTTTACCAAAGAGCATGTCATGTGACCTGAATGTGATGTGTCATGTGACCTCAATGGGAACGTGACCTGCCATAAAACCTACAAAGGGACTATGAAATGTTTCGTATATATATCTCTATCATCTCTTAATCTGACCAATCTGGGCTTTTACGCCAAGACTAGTTTTAATTTTAGCAACATGAAACTTTTCTAAGAATGTTACAAATGTTTCGGTTTCCTTTTACAAGTATTTAGCCACAGGCACTGTCTTGGAGTATGTGCAGGCTGGTCCAGAGTCAGTTCATCAGTTTCCTTCATTACAAATTTCACACAATTCACCGTTTCAGTTGAAACACTTGCCATGAACTTTACAGCTTCCCCATCACTACTGAGACAAAAGCTGGAACAACGATCTAGTATGTGTCAGCTTCCTGCCTCCGAGCAGTAGCGTCTTTTAGAGGTGCGTGTGTGTGTGTGTCAGTGACACAAGACAAAGAAAGGAAAGGTGTTGCATCCTTATCCCTGCACTCCAGGGGATGTTAAAATAAGCTGAACTTTGATTCTAAGACTGTATTAAAAGTTGCCCCATCCTTATAAAAACTGTGTTAAATATATGTTTTGTATAATCATGGCTCACTGGAAACTTTTAATAGTTTTTTTTATTTTTTATTTTTACACACAATAAAATTTTAAGACAAATTTAAAGTGTAATGTATTTGCACAGCTTCAAAAATGTTGCTTTACAACAATAAGATGGTGAAAGAATACAAAGATCACATTTCAGTCAAAATAAGCCAGGTTTATAGTGACATCATATGTGATATCATTACCTGTTTCATAATACATTTTTTCCAGATGTCTTCTTCCATTTCAGTTTGACTGTTGTCCAGAAACCCATAAATATATTCACCCTAAGGACAACATCTTTCAACACCTGCCGCAGTGAATGAACACAATAAACACAAAACAGATTTTTACATTGTGATAAGGCATAGTAGTCAGTTGCATACAGAACGTTAAACCGAGGTGAACATCTGAGTGCTCATGGTCCTTATCTCGGTCCCCATTTGATGTTTGATAGGCCTTGAAATTGTCTTTTGAGTGCTTGTCTGTCCGACCAGTCGGAGTCAAGGTAGCTATCATCGTCAGCTTCTTCCAGTTTCTGGAAACGTACCAGGAGAAGGTTAGACACTGAACAAGGAAGTGGTCTGTAAAAAATGTGAAAGAACATGTATTTGTGACGGAGTCTCCACCTTGAGTTCCTCCTGTCTCCTGTAATAATGCATCATCATTTGTTTGTGCTGCTCATCTGTGACCAGAGGTTCTCTCGCTGGTGCCCCCTGGCCTTTCTAAAGGGAACAGAGTCAAAGTGTGCATTAATAAGTGAAGACTGTTAAAAAGCAACTAAAATGACTACAGAAAAGCCAAAAATTCTGCTGTCAATAGAATTCTAACCTTCTGTATTTTGACCACAAGCTTTGTCTTTTCATTTTTGCCGATGTAGTCCTGCAGTTTCTTC
This sequence comes from Sphaeramia orbicularis, assembly GCF_902148855.1. Classification (NCBI taxonomy): domain Eukaryota; kingdom Metazoa; phylum Chordata; class Actinopteri; order Kurtiformes; family Apogonidae; genus Sphaeramia; species Sphaeramia orbicularis. The sequence continues at coordinate 31,629,989 of NC_043970.1, forward strand.
CCTCTCTGCATCTCTTTGGCAGCCCACCATAGCTGGCACTCGTCCTCAGTGATCACCTGTAGGGATGCCTGAGGTAAGAAGACAGATGGCAGATGAATGCATGGTGACAGAGAAAGAACATCAAGGAGAAATTAACTCAAGTCAACTTAACCTTGAAAATTATGGAATTATTTAAGCAGCTTGTTAATTCAAGAAAATATGATACCTTAAGTGTTTTACCTGTGTTCCTGAAAGGTCTTCCCTGTCCTCCAGCTCCATCCTGACAGGGTCATGAGGAGGCAGACCCATTGGATATACGATCATAACTGCACCCCTTAGCTGGTCTTGGGCTTCTTTTATCATCTCCATTGTGAGACAAACGTTAGCTTGTACTTGATTCTGCAACATGGAGAGAAAGACAGGCTACATAAACATTTATGACCACTAACCAAAACAGCAACTGATCACTTAATATTTATGCTCATACTCACCTTTGAGATGACTGCCTTTGCCTCATCCACTGTTTTAATCAGGACCTCTTTCATTTTGTCATTTGGAGCTGGTATAAGATAGACAGATGTCTTTGTGAGGATCTATATCTTATCTACCATACAAATCCAAAATTCAGATACTGTTGAGGAAGACCTAGATGGATTCTAGTGTTGCAATTATTCTTACTTTATCAACACTAAATAGACATTTGAAGGGTTAGTATGCTATAGACATTTTTCGCAAGTAGGTGGTATTTCTGGATAGATTCTGTGCAGCTTCACTTTTGAATAGTGTAGCCTATGTAGAATTTTAAACTGGATCAGACGGTGTTTAGCATTAAGGGAACAGGTATTTACATACTGTGAGCCCTAGTCCCAGACATCCTCAGCGATTCCCATTCCCAGTTCTTTTTCCCAATCCTTTTTTATGCGATCCATGTTCACCTGTCCATATTCTTGTAATATTTAGTATATATATGAAATTGCACTTTTTTCTCCTCTACAGTCTCTAAGACATTGATCTAACTTATCTAATATTGCGCTCTCAAAATTTTTGAGGTGAGTCTTTACAAAATGTCTAATCTGGAGGAATCTGAAAAAATCTGTTCCTGGCAGGCTGTATTTTTCCTGCAGTTGCTGGAATGATGCAAATGTACCTTGGATATATAAATCCCCAACAGTGTATATTCCACTTTCCTTCCACCTGTCAAAGCCTCAAACAGAGGGAGTAAAAGAGGGATTTGCTGACAGGGGTAATGCAAAGGATAGTGGATTTAACTTTAGCTGTCTTCTTATTTGTTTCCAGATCTGAATGGCACTGTGAAAGATTGGATTATAATTGTAGTTTGATTTCTCGAGAAGTATGCTACAGACAAAGGGTTAGTCTTACCTTGTCCGTTCCTCCTTCCAATTTTGTCCTTCCTAAATACCGCTCCTCCACTGGGTATGCACTTATCCTCCCATTCATCTTTAAGTTTCAGCTCCACAACCTGCTCCTCTGTCAGCCCCTGCATGTTGACTGGCAGTGTGATTCCATGTTCTGCCAGGTCTGAGATCTCTGTGGGAACATGGATGAGCAAATTAAGTCTAGAAATATTTTCAAACTCAGTAAGATTGTACCATTTTGAAAGAGCAGAAAGAGATTTTTAGTGGCTTTCAGGAGTAGCAGCACTTAGTGTTAATAACTTACACAAGCAGGATGAGAAAAGTTCATTTGCTACATGCAATACGTTTCAGTAACAGTTTCTACCAGAGGCATTAACTATGAATGGAGCCTGAGAGCTTTTCAGTTCCACACAATGTGTACAGACAGTACTGAGAGTATCATTTTCACCTGAACATATTCTGTCCACTTTGAGTCTCGCATTGTAAATAGCTGCAATTTGCTGGATCAGAGTCTCCAGAGGCGCGTCCACTGTGGTGTTGAACAGAAACTGGCTTTCATCTCCGCGTTTCACATGCAGCTGCACCATCCTGCCAAGTGGGCTAGCTCACTGTCACTTCAGCGTTACCTGAAAGACAGACGGTTAGGAGCGAAAAGGCCAAACCTGTCTTTAATAAAAGAAAAGAAATCTGTAACAACACGTATCGAAAGACAAAAAACCGTCTGGACAGTGTGAGCCAACAGTGTAACCATGGCAACAGTACTACACGCTTCTAGAAAACACGACTGCTAGCTTTTAGCTAGCTAACATGTGTGTGTTCCCATGTAATTTCTCGTTTACAACTCACTTATGTTAATCTTTATGTAGTAAAAATATTAGCAAATACCTTTATAGTGCAGCGACTGTACAATACAGTTTATTTACTGTTCACAAAGTACCCATGCTTTATTTAGTACCAATAACGTTATTAGCTAATAGTTGGAAAGTCAGACCAGCTTCTTCTTCGAGTGAATTTTGTAATAGTCTAGACTAACAAAAACACCAGTGCTGCCCTCTAGAGGTGAATGTATTTACATACAGGAAAGGTAAGGATCTGTTACTGATAAATACTCAATTTTAACTTTTTTGTTTTGTTTTGTTTTATTTTTTGTTTTTACGTTTTTACCCCTTTAGAGAGCATTTAGCATCTGGAAATATAACCTTTTCACATTTTAAGGTAGAAAACTGGTATATTTGGTATCATTAATTTCACTGACCTACAAAGAAAATGCCTCCAGGATAAAATAATTGAATTTTACCAAGATTCAATCACTAAAAAAAAAAAAAAAAAAAGAAAGAAAAAGAAAAAAGTAAAACAAAATGCTGATTGGTTGTCGTTTTCACAAAAATTGTCTTGGGTCAAAATATGAAATTCTGAGAATAAATGAATGAATTAATGAACCCCAGAGGTACCAGATCTACTTCAAAACAGTCTGTACATCACAATACATTCACTTTTTAGGTTATTTCTAGTGGTAGATTTATGAATCCATTGTAGAAATGAACATAAACTAACAACACTTCATCATAAAATATTAATTTGTTTTCCAATTCATCTTGTTAGAGTGTGTAAAGTGTAGCACATTCAATGTCTGAGGCAGATTATTTCTAAAAAAAACAAAAAAAACCCCAAAAACATTGTAAACCAGTGTTTCAGGCCATGTTATTGTCCATTGTGGTTCACACGAATGCCCTCCTGGGACAACAAAATGGAACAGAACCATTAATGTTACCATCAACACCTGTGCTTTGCCTGCTTTTACACAGGTGTTGTGAAAAAGGTTTACAGCAGGGCATACAACCCTGGCTGAACTGCAAAAATATAAAGTCTAGTCTGTTGTACATACATAATAACACCAGTAACAAACAACAGCATGACAATAACATGAGATAATTTTACTCTATTTGCAATGTACAGTCAAAAGAAAACAAAAGTCAGTATTCAGGTCAACTTACATTTATTTTGCATACATACAACATAAATTGCTTCACACATAAATGTGCAATCAGCTGTGCACTTAAAATATGGAACCTTGGATATTAACATGAATCGCAGCTTCATGTTTTCACTTTGATACGTACAGAATATGTTCAACAACACAGACTCTTATTTACTATGGATTATAGTCATAAAAAGGGACACCGACCTCACAAAAGGAGCAATTTGTTTCCTATAAAATCTCATCTTGAACATGACATGACACGAAGCGCTGGCTAGTCACCTACTGTTAATGCAGATACAGCACCTACTGCACACATTTGGATAACACAATTAATGCATTTTAGAGATGACACTGACTTTGACCTGGACATGTAAGCGAAGGCAACATTAACACACCTGCTTACATGGCTACTGCTTTTTAGTGCAGTGAATGAAGAGTATTATTTACTTTTACTTATTTTACAAGGTGTTTAAATAAAGCGCAGAAGCATCATTTAGCTGGTCCTTTCTCAGGTCTGATGTTTTATCCTCTGTGAACCATCAAAAATGTTTTTAAGACAAGACTTTTCAGGCTGTTAACATTTTAAGATCGGAAGAAAACACCTGATTAGACTACAACAGTGGGTGTGTTGTAGGGAGGATTGTAACGTCACTGATCCTTTTGTGAAACTATTGCTCATCATTGCTGTCAAACAGCGTCAACACTGACGCTGACTTTTAAAACTTAACAGCAGTGAATTAGGGGAAAAAAAAAATACTGACACGTCACCTCTGATGTCACCACAGACAAACCTTACGAACCGTCACAAACTCAGCAAAAGTTCAGTAATGACTACTTTTAACAGGAGGAAAGAGTTTCTAAGTTATGCATCACAGGTGGATCTGCAAATGCTGAAAGGAGGTTGAAACCCAACACTCTACATTTGAAATCACACTGTTTGGAATGTGGGCCAAGAACAGAACACAAAGTCAACTGGAAACTGTCAACTTGTGAAAGGTTTGGGTCAGAATTAGCCCGGTCTTCAGTCAAAACTGTAATGAAATACTCTCCCACTAGTGTTGCTACAGTGAAATTCTCTCTCATACTGTGGGTGCTCTGGAGGAAAAGTCTTTTGTTGTTTAGTACTGTTAATATTTTTGCATACAGTGACACCACTCTGTAGCCCCTCTGGTGAACGGGGGAGCAGAAATACACTGTTACAGCCCCGAGTGAGTGAATACAGTGGTTGTTATTTCAGATCCTGTAAGCAAATACACGAGAAGACTTCCTGAGGGGGAAAAAAAAAAGTCCACTCTGCTATTCCGCTGCCAACTCTGCACACACACTCACATCCAACCACAAACACAATCACATACAACAACAGACGATATGCACCTCAAACACGGCACGTTACTTGTTACCACAGTATTAACAATAGATCAAAGTTTCTCAGAAATTAAAAATGTTTGTTGGAATTAACGAAAGTAAAAAAAAAAAAGTTGTAATGTGTGACATGTACTAGGTGACATGTCCACAGACCCAAATGCCAGTCTTGGTATTTAACAGAAGTATGCACACATTCACACACAAACCACATTCTCTGATTTTAGAACAATAGTATTATATGATGCTTTGGATGAATCAAGAAGGATCAAAACACTACAGAGGTTGAACAAGTTAGCCCTCTCATCTGTTCAGTCCACAGGCTCTCACTTCTGTCACTCCATCTATAAGAATCAAACCAAGAGAGCACATACAGCATTTCAGTGCATTTCAGTTACATTGTGCAAACCACTGATACGGTCATCACAAACACACACGTACACACATTTAGCGAATAGTTTCCATATTGAAAACTTACATTTATACATAATCACTATGTATAGTTTTTGATATAGAGCTACAAAATATAGTTAGCTAAGCGTAACAGCCCACAGACAAAGAACAATGACTGAACAGAGAGAAGAAAACGACGACTGCCAAGTGAGATGGTGTTGGAGCGTCAGTCCAGCAGCGGTGAACAGTGTAGACTGACTTTGAGAGACTCGTACTGCTGTTGTTCACACTGTGGCATCGGCAAGGAGGCAAAGACAGAACCCAGTGCAACATAAAGTACATTCATGGTAAAAGCACACCTACAATATGACTTTTCAAAGTGAACCCTTTTAGTCACAAAACAAAAATAAAAAAATCAATGCCAAGTCAAAGCAATCTGATTGCTGCAGAAAGCAGCAATTCTAGGGGTAAATGTATAACCTGCAGTGCATAGCCTTCTACCACATTAAACCTGACAAAATTCAGAAAGAAGAATATTGCCCTCCACTCTAATAATCCCTCTGTATGTGTGACGTACAGATCAGTCACAATGATAGATATGATCTGTAAATGTAATGCTGATTAAAGTGAAATCTTGAATGCAGTGCTGCACGGCCACACAGACATATTTGATATTGCACAGGTGGTTACACACATGATTTGTGCGTATAATATTTATATATATACTTTATATAATTATATACTGTAGACACAGGCACATGTTTGCTGCCAAACAAAAAACAAACATCAGAATGATTCATATTAAAATAAATGCTGATATCAGAGAATGAGCAATCATCTCTTTTGTAAAGTTAAACACGTTTGGGCTCATACATGTCTCATGTTACTGTTGGATATAGAAATCCTGTCCTGTAACTCAGTGGGTGATCTATACTTCTTAAATACTGTCTCTTTTGTACATACACACACACATATACACATGTATCATAGATCTATACACATCTGGATATGCCCTTTACATACTGAGGGTGATCCTATCTCTCTGTCGACTCCCTAGAGAAGAAGCAGCTGTCACTGGTACCGTCTGGGAGCTTTGGGTTATTGGCTGCAGTCCTAGTGGGGATAGGTGGAGGAAGGGTAGGGAATACTGAAGAAGCTGGGGATAACCAGTCGAGCTCCGAGTTAAACACAGAATGAGAAGGCTGAGCCTGCGTTTGGGGCATTAGGGTGTTTGAAGGGAAGACAGGGGCCTGCGGTGTCTTGGTTGATTGGGGAAATTCCAAATCCTCATCGAAAGTAACCCACTGCTTGTTTGGTTTCCCTCCTGGGGGAGGCAGCTGGTGACGAGGTGCAAGGGCAGGTGGGATGGAAGAGGGTGGTGCTAGAGGTAAGGCAGGGACATGAGATGGATCAGAGGCAGGTGGAAACAATGGAGCAGGTGTAGGATTCAGAGTAAGTGGTGGTCCAAACAGGGACGTGGCTGTTTGGAGTTTTGTGGTGGGTGCAGCTGCAGGGGTGGGAACAAGTGGCTGGGTCAGAGCTGACATGGTCCTCTGAAGGTTAGCTGCAGGAGCCGGACGCTGGATGCTGAAGTCTGGAGTGAGCGAGCGCTGCTGTTGATGCTGCTGTGCGAGTGGTCCGGTGAAGGGATTGGTGCTACTTGGTCGCACAGGAAGAGGGTCAGCTGGGAAAGGCCCTGGGGAGGCACGCAGCGTCTCCTGAGAGCGGCTACGAGAAGGAACTGGAGGAGGAGGGAGCAGGGACGAAGCTAATGGCGATGGTGTGGACAGAGAGGATGAGGAAGAGGAGGAGTCAAGTCCCAGCAGGTCTGACAGACCGGAGGACTGGAGAGAGAAGGATGATGGGAGAGTGCTGGTGGAAAAACCAGATGCAGGAACAGCGGGAGGAGCACGCAAAGAGGAGCCTCTGGTCAGGGACTGGGTGTTGTGCCAGGTGGATGAAGAAGAGGAGTGGAAGTCAGATGTGAGACTGTCGAAGGGGTCGGGCTTCCATTGTGCTTCTCTTTGGATTCCATTTAGTCCATTTGTCTAAAGAGGAAAAAAGTGAAAATGCCATTGAAGTATCACACTAAATACAGGAATAAAACTGTCTGATCCTTTAACTAACTAATGGGTCATATCTATATACTATGATGAAGATACCCTGTGGAGACTTATTACAAATAAACAGCTAGATCAACCAAAGTTATCATTTCTTTGAAACCATTTTAAGAGCATGACTAAAACCATTTCACATATTGTCAAACTGGGGCTGATGCTCTGGATGTGAATACAGAATTATACTGGATAATGTTTGCTGGTCTTTGTTAACAGCAGCTTTATGCTTTTAACACTTCCCATGTGACTTTTCACATTAGTTATTTCAACGTTTTCCCTGCACAAGATACAGGATCCTTTAAAGTAGTTATTTTCAAGATGCATTCAGTTCTCAATACATATACAAATAATATTAAAGACATTTTAAGGCTTAAAATTCAGGTGAATGTTTTTTAGACTCCTTACACTCTCACAGAAACCCTGTTTTGTCTTTCTCATAAAGCACTGTCAAGATAATACTGATGTTAGCATTGGTGAGCGGCCTTATTCTTCTTTTTTTGACAACATTTTTTGCTTCATAAGCTAAGAGATAAATAACAATTTACCAACACAGTGCACAATTTGATGCACAGACTTAGAACTTCCCACCCTGTATATGTCTATCTTCCATCCATGTAGTCTTCTTGTCATATTCCAGTTATGGAATGGGGTCATGTGTGCTAAACATTTCTATTTTTACCTTTTATAACATAATCCACAGTTATGTATTTATACATATCTCCACAGAGCCCAAAATACAGACCAAGCAGCCAGCCAAATCCAAGGAGTTTTCCCACTCTTCAAGTATTCTTTATCGTGCCAATAGCAGTCATGATCTCCACAGGGTATGTTTAATATAACTTACTAAATGTAAACATTTAAAACCACATACTGTAGTCATTTACTACACTGACTACTGCTGAAAACGGGTGTATGTTTAATTGTACACAATCACTATTGCTAATACATACAAGCAAAATAATGTCAAATTAAATTATGGGGTCGTTACATATGAGCTCACTTGAATAAGAGTGAGCAAATATGAAAGGACCAATGAGGGAGGCGGCAAAGACCATGTAGGTCATTATGGCGTGATGTGTTGACCAAGAAAAATAACTGTCCAGTGAACTTAACACAACACAACACATGGCCTTGAGGTGAACTAAAACATCTAGGTTAACATAACTCAGGAGGAGATGATAAAGGCAGAAAAGTAAATGATGAAATAAAAGAGAAGGGGTGGTGATTATCGGGTGTATGAATGAGAGGGAATAACATCAGAGTAGAGGGCTGTTGTGCTATGGAGGATGAGACAAAGAGGGGGTTTAATATCAAGTACCTGTCACCCTGAGGGCTTCTCCAGCTTGTGAGAGAGAGACAAATGTATCAGCGAGATAAAAGCAGGAAGAAAGAGACACTACGCTCATCTGATGTGATATAACGGAGCAGAAAGAGGCTGTTCTCCTCTTGTCACAGTCTCTACTTCCCAAACACATTTGCATCAAATATACGGTTTAAAAAGTAGACGCTGAGCAAGAATCTTTAAAATATTACATAGGAAAGTTTGAGCTCAATTACAGTTCATTTTACCTCAGTGGCACTCACCTGGGCAGCCGGGGCCGTATCAGATTTGGCAGCATCAGGTGGCAGAGCGTGAGATGAGCGTGATCGTGGTGGGGGTTTAGGGGAGGCTAGAGCCTGTGGGGGCCCAGGAGGAGCAGCGGCACCAGCGGCAGGAGGAGGTCCTGCTTTAGGACCTGCTGCTTGCTGTGGTTGAAGTGGAGCTGGAAGGGTGGGCTGCATTGGTGGTGGTAGTTGGGTCTGAGCAGAAGGTGCAGGAGGTTGAGGCTGCATGGGGGGCTGCATGGGGGGCTGCATGGGAGATGCTGCTTGTGACCTCACTGGAGGGGTAGGCCCAGTGGGAGCTGGTAAGGAGGGTGGAGGACCTGAAGGAGGTGGCCCAGATAGAGGGGGGCCTGTAGGAGGAGGACCTAAGAAAGGAGAAAAAAAAAAAAGCAAGTGATTACATTCAATTTCATATTTAACTTGTTTGTGATTTCTCAGTTGTGGGTGCGAGATCTCCTCTGGACTCCCATTCCAAGCCAAACCAAACAATGACATCTTGGTTGAATGGAAAGAGGAGTCCAAATAAAAATGGAAAAGGAAACCACAACAGTAGTACATAACATGAGGATAGGGGAAAGTTTAAAAAAAATATATGACAAGATGAAGAATAGGATTCAAAGCACATAAAAATACAGATATCTGTCATATTTACAGAGAAGCAATGAGAGGACAATACAGCAAATCCAAATGAAAGTCTAGAAACTGCAGTAACACATTTGTTCATTATTGTTTCAAGTTATTGTTTTTGCAAAATTGTAACCTCAAACCAAGACTAACTAGAGCAAATGTACACAAGGTAACAAAAACAAGAACTAGGGTCAAGTAGGTTTCAGGTGTAAAAGGCCCTAAGAATGTAACCGCCTGCCTAAACACATTTTCTCACCCAGAGGCAGGTCAGATGGTTTAGCCTGGGGAGTTGGCACAGGTCGTGGGGCTCCAGGATGAGTGTCTTGAATGGGTCGAGGGGCCCCAGGATGCACCTCAGGGATTGGTCTGGGGGCTCCGGGGTGGGAGGGAGGTGGTGGGCGAGACTGAGGGGGCATACTAATCACCCCCGCTCGAGGAGGAATATTCTAGAGGATCAAAAAAGCAGAGAATGGTCACCATTGTCAACAGAGACATGATCGAGATGGATTAAGAGTAATGCAAGGGCAGAGAAATAGAGACTCACGGGTCTGGGGGCACCTCCAGGTCCAGGAGCTCCTGCAGCAGTCTGACCTCTACCTGCAAGAGATATGATACATGAGCAACTGTAATAAAAAGGGATATAGACCTGATTTAATAACTCTGAGTCAAATATAAGGGGAAGCAGGAATGCCAAGGGACATTGGAAGTTCAGGGACTAAAAAACCTAAAGGATAACTTTTAATCACCCCGAATTTGATTGTAAACCCACATAGACTCATAACAGACAATTTCCCTTTGGCTGACTTCATTATTAATGATGAACCGGCCATTCCTGAGCTGCAGAGGGTCTGGAAGAGAGGCAGGCCTTGTTCTGTGAGATCCAACAGCTTACCACACAGCTCCAAACACACCTTTTTCTTTCACTATTCTCTTGCTGAGACTCTCTGTGAGCCTGTGAACATGTTCCCACGCGCCTTAGATGTCTGCTTCTGTGTAATACTTCACTGTACAGTCACCAAACGTAAGTCAAGCCTGCTAACCACACACACCCTTACTGTGACAGAGGGATTCAGCTAACCACACACACCATACAAATAGGTCAGGTGAAGACAAGCCAAGTCACCGATAGGCAATACAGCCAAATCCCATCCTGCACCCTGAGACAGGCTTATTTTGTGTCAGTCCATAAACACATAACACATGATCACAGCAGATGGAGACTGGTAATCTCAGCCCCCTTTCACTTCCATGTAAGTCCAAAACAAAAATGGCCTTTCATGGGAAACACACAAACCTGCACAGTGAGAAAACCAACACAGTGCACAGGTAAATTATTGCTCAAGGGGTGGGGGCTACTTCATGCTTTGTGGCACTCACCTGCTGCAGCATCTGGCCGAGGAAGAGCGGGACTTTTTGGTCCTTTGCAGCACAAAGGAAACCAAACCACATTATTGTTATGTGCAGAGTACAACACTGGCCACAAGAAGCAGGCGCTCCCACTGACAACACTTCACAAAAAGCACTAGAATAGCGTGTGTAATTATGCAGCAGAGAGGTGAAGTCTGAGTTGCTGTGAGCCTGACTGTTTCCCTCCTTGAAAAGGATTTCCCCACTAATCATGAGGGATTACCGAAGTCAAACTGACTTAAAGACCAGCGTGGACTAAAAGGATTTTCCTTTAATACACATTACTCCCTAATTAATTAAACAATAGAATTTGGCACCCTCCTGGGCAACATAATGAACTTCAGGCTTTCCCATTCATTACTCTGTAAAATTACATAACTCAAAGTATAGCTGTACGCTGATCTTAAATGTCTTTTTTTTTATTAAGACTGACACTTCTGGGATTAAGTGGTGGTAATGTCTTTTTTTCCTGTCTGAAATTCCCACCAGATTATATTAATTGTCAGATGATAAATGGACACCACCCCTTCATTCCTTTAGCCTTTCTGCTGTAAGTCAAACAAAGTCAACCAAATACGCTACCCGTGATTGGTCAGAATTTTACAAAGCACAGTCATAAAATTAACAAGATATATGTTTCACAAATACACACATCCTAAAACTGAGATAATCAGGAAACTGTCAACAATGCACCATCAATGTCAGAACAAGCATTGATGACTGAATGCAATGCTATAGGGATCAGACACTTGTAAAGCACACTTCCTGGCCAGTTACCTTCACTGCCTCTCCTACCCAACAGCGGGCTGGGACATTCACCACAGTCTTAAAGTCAAAAGGGGGAAACATTTTCAAAATCAAGTACAAAGTCAGTTCCAAAAGCAGCGTTAATACCTAACTTTATCCCAAAGGTTATGGATAAATGTATTCAACTTCAGAAAAAAACATCAGTGACAGTCATAAACAGTACTGTAAATCCATTTTTTTTCTTGTAGACTTAAGATTATCACCAAATAAACACAAGAAACAAGACTACAACATTATGAGAAGTGGTTTAAATAACCATGACAGATTAGTGTTTTGGGTTCAACTTTTACCTACAGTAAGCAACCGCTCATCACCTCTCAACACCTCTAGTTACAAACAAAACTAGTAATAAAGCATAATTAAGGATCCCAATTCTGCTTTTATCATCTTATGACTGTATTAAACTTATATTGGTGAAGAGTTCAGTTTTAAGAATGTGTCTTGTAATGACTACATCCTGACTTTCAACAATAATCTATGATATTAGCATAAAGGAGAGAGCAGATCATTTTGTTTAGCGTTGAAATGGATTCCAGCAGGCACTACTAACAAATGCAAACATTACATTACTCTGCAAATTACATGGTTTCAGCAATATAAGCACACAAGCACACAATTCAGCACCCATCACTTTACCTCCAGCGTCCTTTCTAACAGGCAGAGGGCTCATGCCTCCTTCAGAGGAATGAGAAAAGCAGTGGGATAAAGGTGACAATGTTAACACCATATCACACATTACCTGCCCATCTGCTTTAGTGTCTCGGGGCTGATACTGTACCTGAAGGTGGTGGTGGGCGTTGAGGAGGTGCTGGCCGTGCTGGAGGGGCATTGGGACGAGGTGGAGGTGGACGTTTGGGCTCCAGAACTTGAGATGTGGGGGCACCAGGCTGGAAGTCAACAGGAGGTCCTGCAAGACCAGAGATGCAACAGTTACAGTTACAGGTGAAGAATGTAGTATTTCTTGCTTGTGGTTATAAACAATTTGTTCAAACCTGACTCCTCTACATAATGAAAGAGACACAGAGTGGTAGTCAAGGGAGCAACAGACTATAAGGAAGAGCGAGTGACCATGGCAGGAAAAGAGCAGTGAAACAGAAAAACAAAATGTTATTTTCTTTCTATTTTTTGTTCCAGCAGTTATGCTCTAAAACACACATACACCTGCCCACTCTGTTGCATAACTCCAAAGGAATGTTGTACACTCTTCATTTTTCTGTGTCCAAATGACATGTATGAGTGTCTTTTGCCCCGAGTATGTTTTCCAAACAGAACTATGCCATGTTATGGGCAGTGCATGGATTTAAAAGAGCAACATGAACTGGGCAGTGTTTCCACTGGTGAGGTTTTGCTGTGGCTCTGTGCTACGGCAAAATCCTTGCCACCACACCATAAATTCGATACAAAAAAAAATCATCACCATCTCATTAGACTTATTATACATAGGTATAATATATAATAGGCCTACTATTTTCAATAAGAAGCTGCACACGCTCTGTGCCGCTGTACAATTTTTACCCTCCTATTTTTTATTTTTTATTTTACCCCCTAAGAATTATGAGCATGCTCCAAACCGTCGGGCATGCACAACCGCATTCTTTTCAATGTAAACATCCAGTAGTGAAACCTGTTGTATGAAATTTACCCTGTTTATTTACCCTTTACTATAGTAAATTTCACTTTATTTGGATGTTCAAATCTACAGTCAATGGGGGTAAAAATAATATGGCTGTAAAACCAGCACGCTGTGCACTGTACCAAGTTTACCCACATAGTGTGCATGTGGGAAAACACCGTAAGTACAAAAATAATATGGGGATAAAAATTGTACGTGACACCACACCTTTCTGAGCTAATCGGAAGGTCGGTGCATGAAGGACTTTTTTTATACTGTGTAGGCCTACTTATTGAGTAAGTAGGACAGAAACTGGCCGACCCGTGTGTGCTCCCACCTGTTGATTCGCTGGAAGTATAAATACATTATCCAAAAGTCAATAAACAGAAACATCCCAAACACAGCAAAACTACAGGAAAATAGACAAAAAAGGGAGAGGGCAGAGTCTCTACAGACAAAAACAACACCACACACTGACAGTGGGTCAGAAGTAATGATTGAGAAGGATTATTATTTCATGAGCCTATATCATTAATTTATTTTATCAGGTAAAATGTTCCAAATGTTCCAGCCTTGAACCATGAGGAATGGCCAATGTTTATTTCAGGAAATGTGTGCCCCAATTTAATAAACATTTGTTTTAATCACTGTCCCCCTACCAAAGGGCAGAATATGATGCTTTCTTTGAAAGATCTAAATGATACATCTTCAAAAGTAATATGCCGTTTCACCCTAAAAGTCCAGTCTCTAAACCGTTTGCAGAGCTTAAGGCCTCTGTGCCAATAGGATGTTTTACAGCCTCAGTGCCAATAGATCTTGATTCCAATAATGGCTGATGGATAATATCAGGCATCTCAACTGGAATTACTGGGTTTGGGGAAAATAACAATTAAAAACAATAACAATTGGTTCCTTTTTACAGTTACTTTGGTACTGAGCCATTTATTTAGGTATGAACTTCTTTTCAGTCTCTAGTTTTCCAATTTCTGATAGTCAAAGACGAGAACTCCTGAACACTCCTCAACAAGAGTGTGATATTGATCTATGCTTATAACATAGAGCAAAACATAACTTTACATCAGCCTTAAGTTCAGATCAAAGATTTACAATGCAATGACATCATCTTAGAAAGTTACAGAAAAAAGGGAATACAAATAGATGAAGGCTAATCTTGTTTTTTATTCTTTTGTCATTTTACCAAAACAAAGAAATTTGCTTGTATTCAACTATATGAAAAGCCAACAGAGAGAACAAAACTAGAGTCATTGCTATGGAAACAACACACTGTCTTGGCAGGTTTTCAGACACATTGCAGACACAGTAATCAGAGGTTTCAACTCATTTTGTTGTAAATCTTTGGTCTGAACAGAGTTTTACATATCTATGATACAGTGAATCATGGAAAGTATTGCATTAGTCAGCTGTTAATGTGCATGTTAAAACACACTGCAAAACCTCTAATACAAAACATAAACTACATCTTCACACGCTACTGTTTACCTGGTATTTCTTCACTGGGCGTTGATGGACTTAAGTCTGCTCCCATGCATTACACATAAAACAAAATTACTGTTTACACTCCAATAGAGTAAAACTGGAATATAAGTGGACGACTAAATCTGTACCTAGTTACAGCTGTGCATTTACCTTGTGCCGGTCGAGAAGGTTGTGGGGCACGGCTTGGCCTGCTGGGGGCTGCAGGTTCCCCATGAGTGGGGGAGGGGCAGGGACTTCCACGGGGAGAAGGCAATGGGGATGATCCAGGGCCACAGCCTGCTCCCGGCTGCAGGTGCTGAGGAAGAATCTCTTCTACCTCTTCATCCACGTCACCTGGTAGAAAACACAAGAGGAAAGGAGTTCATACTGGTAAAACCTACTGCGCCCCATCAGCACTAATATACACATAAGGATGAAACCTGCAAATGATTGGTCATCAGTCCTCACCTTCCATATCGTAATCATCATCACCCATGTCAGTGTCCTCCGCTAGCAGCGTAGAGCTGGCAGAGGTGGGAATGCTTCCGCAGATCCTCTCCACACTCATCTCCTCCTCCAGACTCTTGATCCAGCCTGGACTCTTCAGACGAATGTCGATCACCTTACCAAGGACCTGTGCGGTCAACAAGACACCAAGAGAGTGAGAGATTCAGATCATTTCCTGCAAAGGCCTGTATAATGAAATAGGATTTGGGGGGTACAATGTAACTTCTGATTTAACCCTGGGTTTCCAGTGCCACTCGTACTACACACCTACACTGAAGTACTGGGTCAAAATGTATAAAGCACCACATATTGACCACTACTGACCAATCCATAGGTTTTACGACTATCCTACAGAATTTGGTGCATGGACTATAAAATGTTTAACCGAATGTTGTACTTATTGACTGAAATTATTTGACAGAAACGTGAATTTGCAGTTTGAATTTTGTTTTTATGTTTGTTCCTACTCCTAGATGGTGGCAACTAAAACAAAAATAAGACTAAAATTGTCCTACATGCCATAAGAATACACCTAAGCAACACAGCATATACAGCCTTATATTCAGATACAAGTATGTCTTACTGACGTGATATTGATAAAACTATGAAATCACACATTCACTCAAGGGCAGTTTGTTCAGATTTCTGTGATTTCAGTGTTGCTTTTAGCCTGCATTATATATAGATATTTAGGTTTGTTTAGAATTATAGTTAATTCTTCTTCTGAGAAATATGCAGCTATAAGTTTGTCCTTGTTTGCAACTAATGATAACCATCATTGTTAATGCACTTGGTGATTTTTAGGTTTTGTCAAATCTGTTAACAGAGGACATCCTGGGTATGGTGAACATACATTATAATTTACTGATGCTTCAATGTGACAAACATAAGTAGGGATGACTTACAGTGGAAGCACTGAGAGACAGGGCAGCAAGTGCAGAGTAACCTTCCAGGAAAGTGACCCACATCTTCTCCTCAACGAACCTGAATGAAGAAGGACATTGTCAGGGTATTCAGTCAGTCTGAAGGGCATGCTTGACTGTCTTAAAATGTCAGACTCACCTAATCAGGATGACTTCTCCAAAATTAGCAAATTTGTCCAGCAACTCATCTATGAGTGCATCATCAAAATAATCGTCAGGGCCAGAGGTGCAGAGTGACACCAGGATGGTGCCGTCTGGTGGACCCTGCAGGGCAATGACATCTTTATAAACCTGGTGCCGAGCCTCTGGGTCCACTTCAAGGATGTCCACGTCTATTACTGCAACCACAGGCCTAGAGACAACAGGGAAACATAGCATACTGGTTCAGACAAGGATGGCTAAACAACTCCATTTCTTTATGAAGAGTTGGTTGTACTTAAAATATTGGGTTATTGCAAATGCATCAATGTGATATAAGAATGACATACTGTCAATTGTACTGAAGTGAATCTAAAATATCATCTATTCACTCCAGTATCCTCCTAAAGTTACCTGTGATCTGAGGTCTTAAGCTCAGCTCTGCCGTAGTACTTCAGTGTCCCAGGGCTCCAGGGGTAATTTGGATCATCTTCATTCTCCGTAGAAGTAGAAGCTGCTCCTACTACATTCATTTCCTCAGCTACAAAGCACCCACAAGCACATTCATGTTTAGAAGCAATACAATAGATACAATCTTTAAGATTCTTAGTTCATCACACAAAGTATAGAATAGTTTTGTTGTGATAACATTAAGTTGTTTCAAGGCAAAAGGTCTTCTCACCTGTTTTGTCAAAGTTCCATTTTCTCCTCTTCCACAGTATGCGGTCAGTCCAGGCTGGTGTGCGACACTTTTCGCTTGTGTCATAATCATCGGAGAAGAGGTCATACTTATAGGTGGGGGCAAAATCCAACTTTCCCTCAATGAACCCTCTGAATATCTGTAAAACAGGGATTTTATTAGTCATTTAAAACACAAAAAAATTTATGTTAAAGTATATGGTCCATTTCTCCCATGCGTCTTTTAACATTATACACTAATGGGAAATAGGCTCTGATATCCAAAAATATGGAGAATAGTTACTATTATTATTATTATTATTATTGCTTTGTGTAGGTTAATATGTAAAGTGCAATGTAAATCATACCAAACCAGCATTCTTCTGGTCCAACAGTTGGTCCCCAGCTGTCAAAGCATCCAAGTTCTGCTGTTTGATGAGCTCCTTGACTTCTTCATTGGGCAAGCTGATACGATAGTTGAAGTCTCCACACCAAAACACGTAGTCATGTGAGTACAGCAGGCGACCCTTGGGGACACAGTTGATGAGTTAATTGTGTATGAAGATAGCCACATGGTTTTTAATTTTAATTCAGTCAAATCACAGTTATTACCATTGGGAAGCTCAGTCTACGTGTGATCTCATTGTAGTCATCGTTCCTCTCCTTGACCTGTGATTGGCCAGCAGCAAAGTGGGAGCAGACGAAGCAGATGCTGGTGGTGTGGAACAGCAAGCGGATGGCCACACCACCTTTGTTGCCTGTGGCTCCACCCATTCCAGTTTTTACTGTATCTACAGCAACATCCCTGGAAAAGAGGAAACATAAATATTACATCTCTTCCTGCATCTTAATTTTGCCTTTCAAATGTAATTTCAGCAGGTGACAAAATAATACTGTGTCTATTATCGTATGTGATCACTCTACTCATTTTCAGTATATAATATAGTTGTATCCAATGATTCCTGATGTAAGTCCTACCTGATAAAGGGTGCGTGCTGCGGACGTATGAAAACAAACAGACACACTCCGACCAGTTGCTCTGAGGCTAACAGCACATATTTATGGTCCCGTGAGATGTTTTTTTGTAGCTCAGCTGCCCACAGTTTCTGGTTGGTCGTGCTGAGAAGAACACAGAGGTGTAGCAGAAAAAGAGTCAGTACTGTTCTTTAAGACATTGTCAACACACAAAAATCTGATCTTTATCTGGGTCAAATATTTACAAACACAGCATTTCAGGCTTTTACATGTTTCATGTTTGTCATTACTTATTTAATTAATGCATCTACTTCTTTTTTAGATCATCCTCTTTCTTTCTTAGCTTCAACAATGTTATTTTTCATGATACTGTCAGAGCCAGCTGGGTAAAGAAGAAGTATGTCCTTTTGCACAAAGGTCAATACCTCTGGTATGCTGTGAGCTGATGAAGACAGGTAAGTTATCTCAGTCTGGAATGTAGCACACATACCTGGCACTGACAATGTTTCCAGCGTTCAGTTCAACCATTTCCTCAAAACCAATTGCAAAGATATCTATAGGGTTGGCTTTGCTGTCTGTAAGGAGGAAAAACACACACTGTTCACAGGTACAGAAAATACAACTTTAGCTTAGATCCTAAGATTTATCTTTTGTTAAAGTTTACTGATAAGACTACGGTGTAGTACACACTTAGTATCAGCTCAGGGTTGTTTCAGCTAATGGTAGGTGGGTAGCTGCATGAGTAAGCAAGTGAATAAGTGAATAATTCTATCTTTAGAAGATAGGAATATTTCTTATTCACTCAGCATAAAGCCAAACCTATGCTCACTGTATCTTCAACTTCATTAGCTGTCTTATGCCAGATAATAGTACAGATAAATCATGACATACCCTGAAACTCAGGATGTCCTGCCTTCTTTGGAGCATCCAACAGCCAATCATTGAGTGTCTGGTTGCGAAAGGCGATGCTACGAAACTGTTTACCCCCGTTGACATTCCAGGTGCCAACACACACACGAATCTGCTTGGGCCTCGTGTATTTCTGGTAGCTTTGACACATTCCCAGCAATACTCTAGGGGAAGCTGCAGTACAGATGAAAATAAGATTAGAATGTTTACTGGTTGAGCATGCATGACTGAGGGAAATGTGGGATACAGGGAACAGAGTCAATGAGGGAACACCTAAGTAGAACAGATGACAAAAAATGTCCTAAAACATATAGGAAACTAACGAGAAAAATCCTCACTAGGGTACAGATAACATTCAGTCAACCTTGGTAATGGTTCATCTTTAGTGTGTAAAACTATGTTTTTTGCAGAATTTAGTGATTTCTTTGCTTTAATCACTATTGCAGGAGTTAGATGACATGCAAAAGGAAGATAAAACCACTACCAATGCTGAATAATAAATACACAAATGAATGAAAAACCAAAAACGAGCAGCGAATATGCATGATATAACAACAATGTGACAGGGGATGACGAGAACCCTCCACTGGGTGATTTCTAACAGTTACTGTACCTGATTGTAAGACCGGCTCAGTGACTAAGATTGTAGGCAAGAGCAGCAGGGAGAGAAGGGAGAGAGGGGTGGGTTAACCAGTGTTTCAGCAGATAATGTTAGCAGAGCAGTCAGACAGCTTTAATCTCACTGGGACAGAGAGCTGACACATAGGATGACACATCCTACTTGAAGCAGAGCAGACAAACTGCTGTGTTCTGTATTGTAGCTTCTGATTAATCAAGCTACAATAAAAAAAAATATGCACCTGAAATCTGAAAAGAAACTTTATCATAAGCATCCATGGAGTAAATAATTACCGTAAAGACTGGAAGTGGTGAGCAATGCCCGAGCTTTGTCTGCCAGATCGCTGTTGAGTGTGGAGCCCAGCCTGAGGATGTCTATAGCCTCCTGCTTGGAACTGTCAAAGAAGTTGTTCTGGATGGTTCTAGTCACAGAACGAGCTCCGTCTTTCAGCTTTCCAGCCTATAACACAGTCACATCAATAAAAAAAATTACAAACTAAAAAACATGCTGTATGCTTCCCACTCCAAACATGGGAAAGAATAAAGGAAAGAAACTTCAAAGATCCAAGAAGTATAAATGTTGGAAATAACTGAGGGATCAAAAGTCAGTCAAAATTTCATGACTGATGTGTGGTGTGGTGTCATTTGTTGCAGCATGTTAAATTTGATTGAATTTCAATGATGACAAAAGTGGAAAATTTAGGCAATGATTTGGCATAAAGGAAAGTTGTACTCAACAACACAGCACCAATGATTCATTTTTCTTGATATTTCTGTGGAGCAGGAGGGAAATCTCAATTTCGTATTCACGGGTAGTCAGGGTAACATTAACATCGCCAGGCTTCTTCGAGGGAAATACAATTTGCTTTAATGAAGAGTTCCCACCTACTCCATACTCCATCATGATCTGAACTGAACCCAGAGACACTGAAACCAATATTGCACCAGAAATAGACCCACGGCTCAACAATGACACCAACGGGGGGTATTTTCACTTACCACACAGGAAGAGAAGTCCAGAGGACAGCAGAAAGAGATAGCACACAGGGGTTAAGAAACTGAAGCACACAGTCCTGAACACACAGGTGATCATCTAGTCATGCAGAGCTCTGTTATCACATGCAGTTACCTTTTATATTTTAATTCTAATTTTTCTTTAAAGATTTTTAGCTTTTCTGTGCAGTGAACATTTTTCTGCATTTTGTAAGAGGATTTATGCTTTTATAGACTACATAATACTTCCAATATTACACTTTTCTAAACAAGCTTTAGCTTTAACTTAATAGTTATTTTGCATTTTGTGCTCTGAGCATGCTCAAACTTAGAAAACAGGGCATATCATTGAACTGTGTAGGGCTGGGTAATCATTTAAGTAAAACTGTGAACCATATATAACAATTAAGAGAATAAATTTGCCTTTTGTTACTGATGAGTAGAGCCTCGGTTTTGACCTGTTTAGTCACTTCTACACTAGAAAATGCCTTACAGGCACTTGTTAGAAATTTTAAATAAAAATCCACATAATGACAGCTGCTTGGGTTAATTCTTGATATAACCATAATAATAAACCACATTAGATGTCTCCTTATACAGTTTTCAGCATTATTTCTTTTTCATACCCAAACTAAATTTGTATTGTAATTGAAAGATCTCTAACTGAATAAATATTGAATCTAAATGAAAAATCGAATCAAAGTGGGACCTTGTCAGCTGCAATAAAACCAATTAAAGAAGTCAGTGGTGCCCTTCCCAACAATTCAGCATTACAGGCAGCTTCAAATACACATTATAGTGTAAACATTTTGCTTTGTGCCACTGTGAAATGTTTATTTAGTGTGGCTGTATTGTGTACCTTAGCCTTGCCGTCCAGTGCACCGGTGCCTGCATAGATCTTACTAACGGAGTCTCCATTCTGAGACCACATGGTACGGAAAACCTCCTGAAACCTAGCCACCAGCTGTGGTTTTTCAGTCAGACCCATTTCCTCGAGCTGCTTTGACAGCATCTAAGGAGAAGAGGTTCCAGAGAGACAGACAGAAGGAACAGACTAAGACAAAGTAAACACATATTTTGTAATAAAACAAAAGCAGACTGTATAGTATCAAACCTCGAGGGCAAAGAAGGCTTGAACACTGTTGGTTCTATCCAAACAGTCCAGACAGTTGGTCCTGATGGTCCCACTTTGAGTCCTAAATGAATGAGTCACAGTGTTAAGCAAAAATGAGAGTAACTGTGTCTCTCTTCCTGCCTTGAGCGACACATTAGTTACATTTCTCACCTGGTAATACCCGTCTCTCCTGAGTAGTAAAAGAACCCACACTCCTCTGTGAATTTGCTGAGCTGAGGTTTCAGGACACTGTGAAGTTTGTCTGCCTTGCCCCCTTTTACATTTTGGTGGTAGTCGAAGTTCACCATCTTTACGAATGATGCATGCTCCGATGCCTTCAGATGACTCTGAGAGTGACAGAGAAAAGGAGAGGGTTTATTTTTCAACAACTTAACCTACTTGCAAACATCAAGATGTGACAAATGATTCCACCTACTGCATCGAAGTATGACTTTTCTATTATTGATTCACATGATTACTCCAAGTCTCAGGAAATCTTTGTCATTATAATTATAAAGACTGTTTCCAGACTTGTAACCACTTTAACTATAAATTGTGTTTTATAAGCTAGGTTTGACATGACAGGTTGATTGACGAAACATTTTTTAGCTTTAATTTTTTCTGCCAGACAGATGAATTGGTGCTAACCTAGTGGACAACCTTTTGTACATCTTGATTGTTGGGAAAGCATGCACAGCAAACCCGATACAGAGCTCATAACAGGACTGTGGCTTTCTGACCGCTATTACAGAAGAAAATGTGGCCTGTGTCATAGTGCTGCCAATCTACCCACTCAAAGAATTCTTAAATACTGCTAGTGTGTGGGTTTGCACTCACAGGGAATAAAAGAAGCAGCTGTTTTGGTACATGATATATGCAGTCATTGCATACTGTATCGGTCAGTCTTTTTAATAAAAGATTAAACATAATTCTTCAATGTTAGAGGATATGAAGCTGTTACTCTCACCTGAAATGCTTTGCTGAGCATGTGTTCTCCTTCTTTACTCCCAAGAAGGTTGATGATCACCTGTTTCCCATACAGCCTCCGCAGAGCAGTGAAATGTCTAGAGAACACATACAAAGTTGTAAGAAAACAGATAATGGGATACATATTACTATAATAGTGTTCTTGTTTCCTACCGACCCCTTCAGGAATGTCAACAGAGGAATGTCTAAAGTTGAGTAATTTCCACAGGCACTAACATGTTTCAGTAACCTACTGAATCAAGTTACTACTAAAATGAACATCTGTGTATGTTCTTTACTGAACCATCTGGAACTGACAGTCTGCAGATGTCTGAGGTAGATGTAATTTTTTAAAATATGTTTTTTAAATTATGTTCATCAGTTCCTAATATAACATATTAAAAATAATGCTTTTACAATTGTGTTTTAGTTTTTGTGGTGCAAAAAATGCATATAACTGTAAATCCACCATAAATGGAAAAAATATGGTTAAAATTTAGTTTTGACTCAGTTATTTTTATTTATTTATTTTGCCATTGTGCCATTTCTGCCAATTTTTTAAAAATCCTATGAAGATCAAGGAACCTATACTGCATTCATGCTTGGAAGTTGGTGAACATGACTGCTCTGAGACTGAAATGGCAGCTACAAAAAGATAAGGATGGTGCCAGTTATGCCATTATCAAGGTGTGGCATGGAGATTAGGGTCATCTTTCCTCCAGGGGGCCTGGTTTTAGGCCTCAGCGACAACCCATTAAAGCCAAGTCTTTAAACAAAAAACACAATCCTTACCAATTCTAAAATGGTACTAGTCTGCTGAGGGAGGCAGAAGTGTATATCATTATATTATCAGTTTAAAAGTTAAGGCTGGAGCTGAGCGATAAGGCAAAAATACTGTACTGATATCTCGATATCCTTAAGAGAAATAGTTAAATAGAATACAATATATATGTGATACAGTGATATGCATTTTATTTGTAACACCAAAACAGGACATTGTTTGTGTTAATAGAAAAGACAGTTACCAAATGCACAGTCGAATGTGTATCTTACATTGTATTTCCTAAATGTTGCTAATTAAATTGTGTAATAATATTTAAAGACTATAGCATAATTTAAGTTTAAACATATTATTACATTATTACATACTGGATGTATGAGTTTGGCATTTAACGTGTTTATTTACAGCTCCCTTTTCTGAAAATAGCTAACTTATATGTCATTGTTTCTGGTTTAACAGATATAAGCCTGACGGTGTTTGTACAATGTGTCCTGCTGGGGTAAAGATGTGTTGTTACTGTCCTGCTATGTTGGTGTTGAATAAAGATAAAGTGCTCAAACAAAACTCAGAATGACGGGATAATGCGACCAGCAAGGAAATCAGAGTCACACTAGTAAATATCAGAAGAGTCTTTTAGTGTTCAGATGTATTTCACTAACTCTTCAAACTGAAACGGCTGTTATTTGAGGTGGTAACATGTTGCTGTGGTTGCAATTTTCTTGTGGTAAAATTTGCACAACACTGTGCTTGGAGGACGGTGGTCAAAGAAAGGAAAAGGTTACAAAAAGCAATGCACACGTTTTTAGGAACTAACAGGCCATTTTTCTCTGTTGTTGACTCAGTTTCATGAAAGAGGTCAAAGGTATTACAGAATGTGTCTGAGTTTGCACACACCAATAAGACAGAGAGGACAGAAAAAAGTGAGTTTTCTGTTCAGCTGCACCATTCTCCCCTGTGAAAACTGGTCACTTTAAAACATAACATAGGTAGTATGAAATAAAATGTATATTCAATACAACAAATACTGTATTTCAATAATATTGATATCCCACCCAGTCCTTGTTACAAGTTTCTACTAGAATTAAGTGAATAAAATTGTACAGTAGATTTTATTTCAACCTGTAATATGTTCATTCATGGGCCTGAAAAACCCCAATGAGAATGGAAACTGTTGAAGTTCTATGGGAAGACAAGACAAAAAAGTAAATTATGTGTTCACTTGTGACTAGATATGGATAGCTTTACTTTGTCAAGCAGAATAGGGCTTCAGTAGCCTCGTCTGATTTGGTGATTCATCATAGTTTTATCTGTGATTTTCGTACAGCTCAACTACTTACATTGTTTAATATTATGTATTTACAAAAAGTTCAAATTCATGTACAAAAATTCATTTTAAAATGTGCATGATTAAACTTAATAGCAAATTTAGAGTTATTGAGATTGCCATTCTGTTCTCTGCAATAAACTCCAGGGACACACTTCAATTAACATTTATTCTTTCAAGAGTCAGGATTTTTTTTTTTTAGCATGTTTTCCAAGCAGTGACTCAACAGAGACATAGCATTATAATGTCAAGTCCGAAGAGAAGTGGCAATCTATGTCAGGCCAGATGAAATCAAGGCGACACATACATGTTTACACACTTCAAAGATGATTTTAATTACCTTTCAAATGCTGGTGCATTTGCCTCAAATCCTCTAGAAAGTTTGACACGATGAGAGCCAACCTATAGGGCACAGACAGCCAAAGAAGACAAAGAAGATGCAAATTACAGTGTCCTTTGGAACAAACTAAATGGAACAAAACCAAAACACATATTGCAGATGGCCAGGAAACCTGGTGAAGAATGGATTTAGGACAGAACTTCAGGACAAAGTTTGAACTGTGGAAGTAAGACCTTTATAGTGGCAAAAAATGGCGCAGGACAAATTTCAACACAGGGACAGCGAAGGAAGATTTGGTCGTACAGACAACAGTGAGCAGCTAAGAAACCTTAATTTGAGGTCTTTACAATGTCTTCAGGTCATTCATAATTACTTCCCTACCGTGTGTCACTATTTTTCCTCCATTCTTTTATTCTGACAGTACAATGAATCACTATAAACCCACAGGAGCTTCACAGAGAAATAAAGAATGGCATCAGAGCAGCTAACACAGGATCAGCAAGACAAGTTTCCACTTGTTCCCTGGTTCATCTCTCCCTTTGGATACACATTTTCCCAGTTTCATTAATCTTCCTTTCCTCCTGTAGTAGGATTTAAATGCAATAAAAGAATGCCTTGTCCTATTCTATTTGCATGACACTCTGTACATTCCTCAACACACACATTCTTGTACTAACCAGTTACTCCCTAACACCCTACTGCTCTGCTCTGGAGATGATAATGCGTCCCCAGAGTGCAAGTCAACCATCACCTTCCTTGTCCCTTTTGTCCTTGTAGGGTCTTTCTCCTCCTTTCCAACAACTCCAGTTTTTTCACATTGTCTCTCCCCTTTCGTTGACTCATTTCTTTGAGTGTGTCTATGATCAGATGTTAGCAGGCCTGTGTTTGGCAAGACTAGACATTTTGCACCAAGCTACTGCCATTTTGTCACTCGTTCCTCTCTCTACTGTTGCAAGTCTATGCAATGCATAATTAATAACTTCCTGAGATGGCATCTGACAGGACTCAGGTTACAGGAGCATACCTAAGCCCAAAACCTACTTACATTCACCTCCTCCGGCTAAAAGTTAACCCATTTTACCTTCAACAAAACTTACACGTCAATAGTTTTTGTCTATACTTCCCTATATCAGTGAAAAACAGAGATAAGTGCTGCCATGCAGGATTGCTGTAAGTAGGACTATGATAATAACTTTTAAAGAAAACAATATGATTAACGCGAGATGTGATCACTTCCAAATAACATGTTTTCCTACTGATGCTACATTTACACAAATAACCATAAAAATGAGGGCAAATGTGTCATCAACCAAGAATCTAAGAGCTAATTAACAAACATAGAGAAGCCCTACAACTTAACTGATTTCCCTGTGGTATTTCATGATACTACACTACAATATCGCTCAAAAACTATGATCAAATATATTCACTAATGCTGCACTGCTCTGTAATTCCTCTTCTGGACAAAACTGCAGCTACCCTGCTCAGGGAATGGTTTAGAGTATGGTGAGGAGAAAGGAAGCCTACAAAGCCACAACTGGTCGAAGGGGCTAACAGCTAAAGCAATGCTGTAAAGCAGGAGGACTACAGTTTTGTCTGAAAACAACCCCAATCCCACCATCCTATGTTTGGAGCAAACCAAAGTAAAGGTGACCTGATATGTTCTTGGTTCCTTTGACACTTAAACATCTCATTCTACCATATTTATCAATTAATAGCCATCCAGTAGCCTAAGCAGCATCAGACCAAGTGAGTGACAAGTGGTTGGGGGGTGTTTTCAGACCAGGCTCTCACCTGACCAAAGATGTCTGGGAGCTGAGGAA
This sequence comes from Sphaeramia orbicularis, assembly GCF_902148855.1. Classification (NCBI taxonomy): domain Eukaryota; kingdom Metazoa; phylum Chordata; class Actinopteri; order Kurtiformes; family Apogonidae; genus Sphaeramia; species Sphaeramia orbicularis. The sequence goes on from NC_043970.1 coordinate 31,656,820, forward strand.
AACAGAAAAATGCCCTTTACCAACTGCTACAACTATAAATAATGTCCCCCACATCTGATTCAATCCACCAGTCTGTGCAATGTCAGGACAAGGGCAGGAAAATCCCAGTAACATTATTTATGGTGTTGCAATTGAGGGCGGCCCTAATTCCTGCTGTAAATTTCCAGGATACTGGGATGAGTATTGTAACAGCAATATACATACGAGGGCCGTTCAATAAGTTCATGGCCTCACCCAGAAATACTGGTTGTTATAATACAGGATGTTACATTCTTTCGTGATGGGATAGTGATGCTTGAACATCGATGGAGCAAGTGCATTGCTGTAAATGGAGATTATGTTGAAAAATAAAATATAAATTATCAGTCTGTGTTGTTCTGTTCTGGGTGAGGCCATGAACTTATTGAACGGCCCTCGTAGATGGAAAGTGTTGTGGTTGACCTATGACATTGCACAGACAGTCCTATACGCAATAATGCCACGTTTCCACTACGTGGTACCAGCTCGACCAGACTCGACTCTGCCTTTTTTATATTTCCATTACAAAAAAGGATCTGGAATCTGGTACCCAGTACTAGTTTTTTGGTATCACCTCCGCCGAGCGCTGACCCATCGTTTTATTAAAAAAAAAAAAGATGCGGAAGTTTACAGTAAATATAGCAGTAGGTTAATCCACACGATGACAGCCCGCAAAACTACACCATGGTCGGTCGTGAAGATTCAGATGTAAAAATTCAGCATGAGCTTGACAAGACAACACACAACGAGCGAGTTTATCAGCAACTCTCTGAGCAGATGACACGGAAATAATGCGCTGCATTGCTATGACGTCCAGGTACTCTAAAGTTGGTAGTATCCTGTAATGGAAATGGTCTCCAGGAATAGGACCTGGTACCCGAGTCGAGCCAAGTCGAGTCAAGTCGAACCAGTTCCACGTAGTGGAAACACGGTACAAGATAGCACCAATACCAGCAGAGCCAAAAAGGGAAATGCACATTTGGAGAATTGAAATTGATTATACCAGATGGGGGTTCTCATCCAGTCCATTAGGGTGCCGACTCTCATTCAGTTGCAACAAAACACCCTTAATAGACTTTTTCTAAACACAGCACGGACAAAATATGTTAAAATAGACTAGATATTTGACATCCAGTGGTATGTACCTTGAGAATATGCATGTACATTGCTTAGAATTTTATATTTTGTATGAGATAAGTTATAATAAAATTGATTAATTTCAATTGCCAGACCTTTACATGGATTTTGAGGAGACTAACTACAGAGTTTTAGCAGTTTCTTTTTTTTTCTACACAAACACTGAAATTCATAAGACACATCACCAAATTAACACACTTCCTGAACATTCATTTCAGGGAGTTTACTTTCATTACCTGAATTCCTGGCTGTTCCCAGAAAAGTGGAATGGACCCACGGATTTGTATGAAGGACGAGACTTTATCATCCAAGAAAATAACCTGTTAGAGGAAAGAAAAAGCTTTGTTTAGCTCATTAGAAATACAGAAGTATTCCTGAAAACTGTGTATTTAAGAACTGAAAGAATCTAAATGGGGTGGACAATGCAGAAACATAATGAAAACCAAAAAGAACTAACAAATGGTTGTTCCTCTCTGTGTGAAAGGGAGGGGAAACACCTCTAGTAGTGTATAAACACATTATTACTAGCTTATTTGTATGGCTGACCTCTGGTCAGAATACCAAAAAGGAAGGAGAGTCTCAGAAGCAGTGTGGAGAGGCATTCACTGACTTTTCTGCGATTTTCAGTGAGACAATAAATTGCACTGTTGTTGATGTTGGTGTTGTTATATTGTAATTGTAGTAATTCAAGTCAGCATTCAAAGGGTAGCTTTATGAAATTATAAAAACAGTCAAAATGCATTTGCATGTTTTGACATGGAAATGTTTGGCCTCTAAATTCAACAAGGTTCACAACAAAATGATGTATGATCATCAGATTAACAGCCTTAACATAAACAGAAGTAGCCAAGTTCATACAGGCAGATTTGCATGTGTGCAGTATGCAAAGATGTTATAAGCATATTACAGCTTTTTGCATGACTGCCCACAGCTTTGTGCTTGTGAGGATATGACTGTTCATCAAACGAATCTCATGCATCTGCTGGATCAAACATTTTTCAAACACCAACCTATAGAGAGATTGTAAATCAAGATGAATGAAACTCTCAGATATTAGATTCACCTGTTCAGTCTCCACAAAGTTGGCCACCTGCCCATCATCATTTGTTCCCCTGACGTTGAATCGTGTGCCGGCTCTTTCTGAGCTGAGGCGGGAAAAGATGCAGGCCTTGGCCTGTTTGTGGCCTGCGTAGATGGTCCTGACCTCAACTCCACCACACATCAGCCTGAGCAACCAGTCATCACAGTTTACTCCGTAGTGTTTCAGGTGCAGGTGCAGTGATTGGTTCCTATTGGTTCATAAACACATTAAACAGTAGATGAGTGGAGCCAGTGGGCACATGACAACTTACACCTTGTTTCCAAATCACAAATAACAATTTTGTCCCAAATGGGAGACCATGCTGATTGCAGATCCTGTACTTAATTTTCATATATAATACTTCAAATATTTTAAAAACCACATGTGGTATTTTGAGCTGAACTGGTTAGTAATTTTAAAAAAAATAGGGATTTTTAATTAATTTTGAGGTATACTAAACATATTTAAAATCTGATTGTATACTTGTATAAGCTTGAATAGGAGGACTACAACTGAAGCAACCAAATATGTATGGCCTGCCAATAGTGATGAATATTAACATATAGACAGAATATCACTGAGGAACACTAGAACCTGTCTTCAGACATTATTTTCTATCTACTTGATCAAAGACATCTTAATCTTCAAAATCAACAGCCAATTAGTCTATCACGAAAACTGTGAGATGCCGACTTTGATTAGATTATACAGGTGTACACTTGATTATGTATATTAACTAATTCTGAGTCCCTATAAATGGAGTTTAGACATCGATAATGAATTAATTTAATGCATTTACCAGAAGAAGCGGTTGTCTGTAGTGTCTTCTAGGATCCGGCGATGTGCATTGAGACTCAGGTCCATGCTAATTCCAGTGGCAGACCAGGCAAAATAGAAATGCCCTGAGTTAAGGACCTTTCGCACCTCAGAGATCCGGTCCTCATCTCCTGGATCATTCTTCAGCGATATAAAGTCTGTTTGTGTGACTCTAAAGACCTCTGAATCCTGGACCTTCCCCACTGAGCTGCATCCTGTAACTACTACCAAGCTGTGAAGCATGGAGTCTCCTGCAGAAGAAAGGTGGAGAAAATGTACATATGAGCATCGAGAAATTATACATGGTATAATTATACAGAGAACAGGAAGGAAAAAAAGGTGTGGCAATAAAGAGGATGCATTTAATTATGAGAGGATACATAAAAACAAGAGGCTAGGTGAGAAACTGTTAACTAAACTTCCATGCCACTACTTTTAGGAAATCATCAGTCAATCTAAGACTAATGTTTAATCTTTAACAAAGCAATCCCTTTGTTGTGATAACAGAATCTGTCAAGGTCATGTAGAGGACAAGATAAAGCAGCTTATAAGTAAGCAGCAACAGAGCCACAAACAAGAGGAACTTCAGTCCAGTACATGGACAGTTTCTGAGAAACTTCAAAAACAAAGTACAATAAGTTGTGAATTAATTTTTATAACCTACCCAGGTTTAGGCGGAGCACACCCAGAATCCCATAAGCATCAACAATCCTGGTGTATGTGTTTTTAATTGCCTCCTTTTCTGCTGCAGCTAGAACACAAATAAAAGCAACACAATGTCACAATAATGCTGTTTATTGCTTTTCCTCAAATATCATGGTCAATGTAGCCAACTTTAGTGACCTTGGCACAACATAAAATGACAGTCATTATTTGATAATCAGGGATGTAATATAGTTCTACTGGAGCTGTACTATTTTTGCATCATTTCTTTCCAGGATGCAATATTGTTGAGTATACAAAGCATTCATCATTATAGTGCTATTAATCAAAAGGTCTTACACAAAACAGCAACAGCCCCTGATTCAAACATCAGGCATTCTTCTCTGGTCCTGGTTTCTACTATGACACTGTAGGGGGGTGGGTCCAACTTGTGGTAAATGCGATAACCTTTGCTGAAGGCCATTGTCGATCCAAGATAAAATAACCTATGTTGTGACCTGGAATAAAAGAGAAAATCAAGAAAGCACTTTTCAGCATCATTCATCACACACAAATGTGCAATTTGTAATCACATCTGTCATTTGATAATTACAAGAATATAATGCTGTATTGATATACTACTCAAGGAGAGCTGATCTGACTGTACCATATGAGTAGACATTTACAGTAATGGTTTCAAAGCAAGTGGATTATGATGGGCCTAATGTATGAACTGCAATACACGTCAAAACTTCAGAAGACACTGTATCAAAACTAGGAGATAAGATTATTATTATTACTAGTTTTGATTACTAATGAACTCCTTATCGGATATTATCATATTAGGCAACGGATATTTCGCGCAAGTGGGTATCTTGCGAAATCACACTTAATATACTATCCGTTACGGAATCTGTAGCCAAGCCAGACCCATATATATAGCTATCTAATTTGATATTACAGGTAGCTCTGAGTGGTTTAGGCCGTTTAGGCCAGGGTACTGAGGTATCATCCATCCCTGAACGGCCAGTCACGACTTATAATGCAACTGCAGCAGGCAACGCTAACGCTAACATTAATCCACCAGCTAGCTGTAAGCTACATTTTGTGTAACTGCTTGGTACCACGGGGAATGAAATAAACAATACAATAAAGCAAAACCAGCCTGATTTTTAGTCACTCTTGTTGCAACGCTAGCTTATGGTGTGGAGTTAATTAATCACAGGGATTGTTAAGACTCGTTAGCTTTCAAAGGGTATTTTGATGGTGGTACTAACGTTACCTGAATCCTCGGGATGGTAAGCTGTCATTAAGGGATACTTAAGTTTGAGTTATTTACCGAGCTAAAGCATATAAAGCCGAACATCTATGCGATGAAAACTATGGTCTTTAAAAAACAATTTAAGACGTCAATTAGATAGAGGAGGGATATTGTATTTCGCCTTACCGTCCTCCGCCGCCGGGATCTTACTTCGCTGCCTGTCACAACAAAATCCTTCCCGGTGCGAAGGTAAAATGGTACATTCCGACGCAAAGCACGTACTCTACGTTACCGTGGTATATCGAGCGATACAAGCGTTCGTTTAATTTTTTAAAATAATACATTGACTTTTTACACGTAAAAAAGCGTCCACTTTAATCCAAAACACTTTATTTTAGAAAAATCATAAACAGTCGGACACAAGAGGGGGAAAGTTGATCTCGTCCACTTTGACTAATGACTGACAGAATGTTCTATCCAATAGATGGGCACCTGGCATATCATGTTCCAATCATGTGTTACAAGGGGCGGGGCATTAGCATGACACTGCACTGCATCTCAACACATAAGACAGCCTGGACGCGAATCTCTAATTAAAAATATGGGACAAACTGTTCTTTAGAGATTACAATGTGATGCTAGCGACTTTTTAACAGGTAGGTAATCTTTCTCGCTTTTATTTGCATGTCGAGTCGCACAGTGAGACCAAGCTAATGTCTCTGTTACTGTCACATAGTTTGTGGAGCGTGTTTATGAAAACAGAAGGTGTAATGCAGGGTTATCTAACGGTGACACGTTGAATGTCAAACTAAGACACTGCAGTCGATAATGTTGTCCAAACTTGTCTTGAAATGATCGAATTGTAAGAATAACCAAACAAATGCGATCGATCATTCCACAAAGAAATGTTGACATGACTAGCATTTTGCACTATTTAAAAAGGAGGGCTGTAGATGTTGTTTCCATCTGTCTTGTTCCCAGGAGCTTAGTTACATTGCTCAAGGTTACAGTAAGAAATAAATGTATTATTAATTGTATTTTTGATTCCACTGTCTTAAAAGATCCAACTATAATGTCTTTTTATTATCTTTTTTTCTCCATGTAATATTGCAGGAATACAAAATGAAGGGACTCTTCCTTGTGGAGCCTGTGGTTGGCCTTTATGCTTTCTCCGCCTTTCTCATCTATCCCCTGGTGCAGCAGTATGTGTACCGAAGGCTCTGGCAGGAGCTGACAAACACCACCTACCCAGCATCTGACAATACCTCCAGGTGTACACCAAGCAACAGCACCAACCACTCGAGCTATCATGAGGTTAGTTATAAAAGTGACTAGGTGCAGGAAGAAAGTGCTGTATGGTTGAGTTAATCCAAGATGAATTGAGTATTTTTGATGAAAGATTTGCATTTGTTGTCTGGACTCTTTTTACATATTACTACTAAATTTACTTCCATCATCTCCTGTAACTGACCCAAGTCACTAACTATTTAAAAATGTATTCTCTTGAGACCCATCAATGCATTTTTGTCCTCTGTTGGGGATAATAGCTTTACTGAAACAACAAAACAAAAATGCTATCTACTGCAAGGGACATTCCATAAAAAAATAGAAGATATTGTTGCATCATACTGTTTACAATCAAGACAATTATTCTCAGTTATTGAGTGAAAAAAAGCCAAAATGTTTACTTTTCTCTGTCTCGGGACACATTAGCATGTAAAGTATGATTTGTTTAAGTATTATTTTTGCTTTAGAGAACTGGCTACTGATTACTGGCTATTGGTTACTTTTTAAGAGTAAGCTTGAGTAAACAGAAGTGAAAGCCACCAGGGAAAACATGCATGTATCTAATTCCCTCCCCTACACCTGTTACGGCACAGAAAACGATGCACTTCCTTTTTCCTTGAGCAAAACAACTTAGTCACAGTTGGTAATTTTTTTCCACCTTAACCTTGTTCTGCTGCAGGTGCACTGTTAATCATATTTAAACATGTATATTTAGTCATGTTCTGTCTTTCTGTGTTTCCAGGAAGTGCAGAGGCAGGCATCTCTCTTCTCCCTTTACACAGACCTCTTTTCCACAATACCTTCTCTGGTTGTCACCATCATGCTGGTGGCATATAGTGACCGTGGCGGGCGCAAGATTACCATCCTCATGCCCTTGATTGGCACATTGATCTACACCACATCCTTCCTGACAATTTCCTACTTTGAGCTGAATGTTTATTTGCTCATTGGCGCCTCACTTCTCAGTTCTCTGTGTGGGGGCTTGGGTACTTTTCTGGGAGGCTGCTTCGCCTATATAGCAGACCTGTGTGAGACTGATCGACAGAAGACGCTGCGCATGGCTGGACTGGATATGATTATTGGCCTGTTAGCAGGGATAGCATCCTTATCAACAGGCTATTTCCTGAGAGCTGCAGGATTTAACTGGCCTTTGCTGACCTCTGCTTTGTGTCAGTGTTTGGTTTTACTTTATGTAATTTTTATCCTAGAGGAAACTGTGAAGAAGGCTCCCACTGATGCCATTATCCTGGACGGGGCTCCCCAGGGCTCAGCTTTAAAACAGATGTTTTATGGAGTCTATCACCTGTTTGAAAGGGCCAGTAGCAAGAGTAGAACTGTTTTGGTTCTACTTATTCTCACATTCATCACCTTTGCATTTGCTGAATTTGGTGGCCTATCCATAGTGACGCTTTATGAGCTCAATGAACCCCTGTGTTGGTCTGAGATTTTGATTGGTTACGGCTCAGCACTATCCACCATTGCGTTCCTGACCAGTTTCCTGGGGTTGTCAGCATTCATGTACTGTGGTATGCCACAGCTCGTCATCGTCCTTGTGGGAATTCTGTCTTGTGCATCAGGCATGGTCCTGGTAGCTTTTGCTAACACCACTCTACTGATGTTTTTAGGTGAGAAAAACATTCACTACATCTGTACTGTTTAAACTAATGCTTATAAGATCTGATGTATTTCAACCATGATTAATTTATGGCCCAAGCCTTGATTAATAGCACTCACGAATATCCTTCATTTTGCCCATTTGTTAGAAAATATCAACAGTGATGAGATTCATTTTAGATAATTTTCTGTATTGCATGTACAGGGGTTGGACAAAATAATGGAAACACCTTCACCTCAAGATGATAATGCCCCAATCCATACAGCTAGAATTGTTAAAGAATGGCATGAGGAACATTCTAATGAAGTTGAGCATCTCGTATGGCCGGCACAGTCCCCAGACCTCAACATTATTGAGCATTTATGGTCAGTTTTAGAGATTCAAGTAAGACGTCGATTTCCACCGCCATCGTCTCTAAAAGAGTTGGAGGGTATTCTAACTGAAGAACGGCTTAAAATTCCTTTGGAAACAATTCACAAGTTGTATGAATCAATACCTCGGAGAATTGAGGCTGTAATTGCCGCAAAAGGCAACCTACACCATATTAACTTATATTTTGTTGATTTTTTAAGGTGTTTCCATTATTTTGTCCAACCCCTGTAGTTGATTGAAATCCAATTGGCTATCTATGAATAAATGTTTCAAGTAATATGTGTGTAAAAATAATGCTAATGAAAATAAGTTGTAAAATATTACATTATGGTCTAAATTACATAATCGAACATAGACATGCTGCACCATTTACATATTTACAAAATCTACCAATTTTAGTCCTAAATATTAATATTTGGGCTTTATTCTGGATCTTATAATCTACTGTACACTGATAATAAAAGTACTGTCACTGCATTTTTTTATCACTATGTCACATTGTGTTTCATGCATATTGTTTTGTTAATCAATGTCTGTCCTCTATTATTTTTTTTCACTATAGCAAGAATACCAATGCTCTTCACTATCATGCCTTTCCCTGTCCTGCGCTCCATGATGTCAAAGATTGTTTCAAAGTCTGAACAGGGTAAGTGGTTCAGGGCCGTACAAGCACAAATAACTGTTTTTTTCCCCATGTTTGTAGAGTCGGAGTCCACCGAGACTTTGCCTGTTCAGCAATCTTGAAGTGCACTTCAGTACAAAGCACTTAGAGATTCACTGGCTCAGAGTAACAAGTGCACTTGAAATAAAACTCTGGTTTTGTTAGTCATTGTTGAGTAAAAATTGCACTTCTATTTGTAGCCTGTACTGTCTGAGTTACCTTAATTTATAACTCATTCTAAATTGTTTTCTTGTGTCTGTTTTTTTTCCAGGAGCGCTGTTTGCCTGTGTTTCCTGTCTGGATAGTTTAACCAGCAGTGTGGCAGTTGCTGTCTTTAACAGTGTCTATGCTGCTACAGTGACATGGTTTCCTGGATTTATTTTCTTGTTGGCTGCAGGACTCTTTGCAATCCCACTGACATTTCTAGGGTAAGCCAGTACAGATAATAGTGCATCAGAATGAGCTCTATTCACCAAGTATGTAAACGCATACAAGGAACTCTCTGCTGGCAGTTGTCTGTCTAGTACAAATAAATAAAATATGTAAGAAAAAGTTAAATAAGAAACTCTATGTACACTACGTATAAAGTGTTTATACATAAAAACAGAGGTATCTACATACATACAATACATATAAATGCCCCAATGGTTGTCATACTTGCAGTCTGTTTTTGAAAATGCTAAATTTTCAGATTCCAACTGGTCTCCATTTTAATATGCTATGTACGTAGATATGCTTCAATTCTAGAGCTGTACTCTAAAGGTCAGGTTGCATTACAAACTATTAATATCTTTTTTTCTATGAAAGTGCTGACTAAGTTTGCTGAACAAAAAAAGAAATGTGGCTTATTGAAGTACCAAGAAGATGAGAACACTCAGTTCTGCTTTCTTAAAGCATTACATTCAGCTTCCCCAACAAATGGGTTTGCTTTTTATAAAATAATATAAATCGCACAATTTTTGTCTTTGTATTTTGAATAATACACAACAATACACAATACTGGAGCTTGGTTAGAGTTGTAGTACATAATCCTTATCTGAGTACACTGATGCACAGTGACTCTTAACATTTTTTATTCGCCTGACTTGACAAAGTAGTGGTGCTGAGTCAGTCTGTTTGAAGTAGCATGAAACATAATATTCAGTGGAGTCACATGCTCCGCCTCATCTGTTACATATGGGATGTTACAAAAGAAGTTTATTGCTTCAGCACTTTTTCTTCCAACTGCCTTTGCTTGTACACTACCTATGTTAAAGAGTTTCACCAAGCAGTTGGATCCAAAGCTTTTCTTTTGCTAATGTACTGTTGCTGAAAAAATTATTAGACCATCAAAAGTCATCAAAAACAATAGTTATGCAATCTAGCACTAACTCCAGTATGTGTGTGTGCGCGCGCGCGTGTGTGTGCGCATGTATGTACGGAGCTGGGCCAGAGCTGGACCATTTCTGTAGAAGATTCGTTTTGCGGAGCAGTATCTGTTTTGGCCTTTGGCGTTTGGACACTGGGACGGATCTGCCAAGCGGTTTCAGGCCGAGTCGGTCAGCGATTCTGTTCCAGATCCGTCCCAGTGTCTCTTTGCTATCTGGGGTGACTAAAACAGACAGAAAAGAAAACATGGAATGCCTAAAAGCACTGTTTTTGGCAGTACAATGCCATAGTTATTGATGTAAGAACTGAAGTGATTTTGGTTATTATCAAGAAAATATGGAAAATGGTTAGATATCAGCTCTGAAATTAAACTCTTATGAGCTATTTTTATTGTTATCATTATATTTGTCCAAACAAATGTACCTTTAGTTGTACCAGGCATTAAAATGAACAAGAAATTGAAGAAAACATGGGGTGGTCTAATAATTTTTTCCATGACTGTATTGTAAAGCCTGGCTAATGCAATGGTGCATTTAGCTACCTTTTAAAGATGCTCAAGTAAAAGTGTCATTCCACTGAATATGTATGCTCAAGCAATTTTAGATGTTGTTATTATTTTTTAATACTTTTAATAATTTTCATGTTTATTTTACCTTTTTGATTTAGGGAAAATACACTGTTACATTTAATTTGACATTAATGGTACATTAGAACAATAAATTTGCCTTAGACTTTGACAAACTGCTTCAAAATATATGTTTTAGTGTTTTGTTTAGTGTGTGTATGTTTTGAAAAACACATAGGAAAGTCCAACCCGAAGGAAAGCTCACATAGTTATATATTTTTTTTAAAAAAAGCTATTGTTTAGTTGTTGTTGGTTGAGATGAAACTGAATCTGTTTTTTGTTTCCCTCTCTTCCATCTGTTTTCTATGTTTCAGGGTGTTGGGTGTAATAGGACTGGATGTTTCCACAGAGGTCGAAGAGTCAGAGCCGCCGAACTCAGGAGAGGAGAAGCTTGCTGAAGATCAGAATGACAACGGACGTCTTTTGATCTGAACCACACAGGCACTGCCAAAACTAGCCAGCACTTTGTTAAAGCTTTCTTTAGTCATTCAGTTTGAATTACCATTCCCAAAAATACCTCAGTGACTCTTGTTTTCAGGCTTTCATTGTAGCAAGTAAATAATGCAGGTTACAGAAATATTTCTCTATTAGAATTAAGGGAAACTGATTCTAATTGAAGTTTTTGGACTGTTTTAGTAAAGGGATATGTTTAAACTTTGATAAACTTTAAATATCTTTAATTTGGAAATATAGATGCATTTTTATACAGACGTACCTCAGAGCGCCTTTACTGTGACATAATGTACTAATATGCTCAAAGGAATATTAGGGGTTTTTGTATACTGTGTGATATGAATTATTTTCTTTTTTCTCTGTATATATCTTTCTTAATGATCTGTGTTTGTTGCTCTTTCACATGCTCTCATATCAAGTAAGAAACCAAATATGCAGTGATATGCACTTATTTTTAAGTATGAAAAGTGAAGCCCAAGTGTATTCTCAAGAAAACCACTGGGGAGTTTTTTTGTAAGAAATAAGGTTTTTGTTTACGTCCAACAAATGATCAGAATACAAATGGGAAACAGCAGTTGATCAAATGACACCAAGTTACGATTTAAGGTTTTTCACACAAACCTCAAAGGAGTTTCATGTTCTGTCTTTGAAATGGTGTTTTACTCATTTAAATAACAGAAGAACCCTGTACTTTTCATGCTGGCCACTAGGTGTCACACATGCTTCACACTGAACTAAAATATCTTTAGCCATAGGTCTATTGGTCTAATTTAATTGCCAGTATGTCATTGCTTTTCCACAGGTAACAAAGGGACTTTTGACACAAATTAGACCTTCATTATGTTCTCCAAAACAAGAAAACTCTTATTTTGTGCCTAAATAATGGAAATATCCCATCTATAAGCTAAAGATCTATTAATATGTAAAAAAAAAAAAAAAAAAAAAAAATTGTGGTTGTGATTTTTTTTTGATTAAAGTAAGCTAAAAAAAAACAAAAACAACCTTGTTTCCATGAATACATGCCCCAAACACTTCATCATTTAAACTTAACAGTTTCTTTTGCTTTCCAGTCCAAAGTTGTTTTATTTTCCTGTCCTGAATTTTCCACTTCCCACCTCCTGTCTTTGTCCTTTTACAGAGAAGGGGTGTTAGCGTGCACATGGATCTATGCGGAGGTATTTTTCTTAGACTCGCCCTGTCTCTGGGAGAAAAGTGAGATTCTAGTCTTTGAGCATGCAAATAGTGTGTGTCATACGGATGATGAATGGTCATCAGAAATCCAGGCACTGATCCCATCAGATTGCATGGCTGCTTAGCTACAGGACCACTGGGTTGGTATGGTAACAGAGAAGTATGTAAGCAATGTCTGCCATCGTAAAAGATGAATGAGATGGCTGAGATGTAATACAATTCCCCCACATGAATCTGCATCAAATACGCTACGTGAAATAAAATTAGACACACACATGATGCTTCACAGGGTAACGATATCAGATTTGAGCTGGAGATGTTTGTAGTTATTGGTTTGCTTTTGCTGACAAGTGATTCTGTTTGTTCAAGTCAACTGTTATAGTAAACTGCATTGAATGTGACTTAAACAGTAGCTGTGAAAGAAGTTAGAAGTGGTGTGATGGACATGGTGCTCTTTAACTATTACTTTTGTGAAAATTAAAAAAATATATATTATGCATCAAGGTGAATTAAGTTACCATATTTGGCTCCTTACCCATAAGTGGTAAAAAAAAAAAAATCAAGAAGTATATATGAAAAATGCAAGAAAAACACACGTAATGTGAAAGGAACATGTATTTTAGAACATTAGAACATCACCTTTAGAACATTCCAACAACATAAATGCTGATCCAGACCCCTGTCAACATCCACATTATCCCTTTGAACGTCGTTCCTTACATTAGTACCATTACTTCATGGTACTGAACAAAGCAGTTACACTCACTGTTCATGCAGAGGTGGACCTTACAGACTCTGTAGACCACATTAGACCTGAGACTGTTGACTCACTGTCCTCACTGTAACTGTTGCTGTCACTGTCTTGTAATGCATGCGGAAATTCCCAAAAATAGTCACTTGCCCAATAAAGGGTTAAATAAGGACCAAACTGGTTCCAAGTAAAAGCCTGTAGTAAACCTCCTTACTCACAAATGGAAGAAAATTGTTTCTTTTGAACACTGTTGTAGTAGAAACATGCCAGTGAAAGTGTGTGCAATTTCCTTTTTTTACTTAAACAGCACGTCAGTTTGAATTGGCTTCGTGCACGGAAACCCAAATGACGTCGGATCATAATGTGTAGTTATTTGATTTCCATCCTCAGTTCTTGAGATCCTTGACTGCAGCTTGATTGTAAGGTAAAGTTAAAACTGAGGTGGAATTAAGCTCCATGCTGGAGGTTACACGAGGGATCATCTGTGGAAGGGGCTCGCTTGGCACCAAAATGTGAGGTTTTTGGTCAAATTAGAAATGGAGGTGTGGTGAGCAGTGACGATAAGATGCAGAGGCTGCAAGCAAGAAGAAGGTTTTCCCAGGGGTCACTGGGTGGTGGTGGTGGTGGTGGTGGTGGGGGAGGGGGGTTAGTCGTGGTGGTGCCGGCTTGTGTGTGTCTGGCATGACTGGGGTTGCTGAGGATGAAAGCGAAGTGTGGAGTATGGTTGAGGTTGGAGGCAGGGGTTCGAGGGTCTTTGGTTTTTGGTTTCCAGATTAGCTGAATCAGCAGTACAATCATCTGCACCGTACCACATCACATCACAAACTGCCTATCCCATGATGTTGATCCACTAAGTTGCTAACAGACCTCTCTTTATCTCAACCTTCTGCTCCCTTAGAAGATAATTCACTGTGATATAAAAATCCATTTGAGGTGGTTTGTGTCACTGAGGCAAAGGGGAAAATAAAGACGCTTCCCAGTCTGGATTGATTTGATCTATGGAGGCTGATTTGATCCACAGCATATTTATTCTCAGGTTTTATGCTGTGTGATTTTGCTTACCGCAAAACAGTTTTTCCTCATATTTCTCTCTTGTTCATTTGCATTTACATGTAAACTGAAAAACACAGATAAAGCTTTCAGCTAAGTCGCTTCACTGGAACCGATTCAGCTTCACTCAAAGGCACCTTGGCAGGGGTTAAGGCAGAGCCAAGCTTTACACACACACATACACACACACACTCAGAGGGCATTTCCCGGGCAGGTTGTGAACTTAATGGTTTCATGCCTGCATCTCTGTAGTTCCCTGAACCAGAACTGGGACTAAACTGATTTGTGCACTGGCTTTTTTTTTTTTTAAGTGAGTTTGTGTATGTGTTTTTATATGTGTATATATGGCAACTCACAATCCAAGACTCTGTGTTTGCATATTTTAAAGGATACTGTGTAGAATAATGGTGTGTCGACTTTGACCCTTTCACTTAATGTTGTTATGGGGTGGCCATGGCTCAGGAGGTAGAGCAGGTCGTCCAATAACCAAAGGGTTGGTGGTTCGATGTCCTAGTCGGTCCATTGTGTCCTTGGGTAAGACATTTCACCCTCCTCACCTCCATCGCCACTCACACTGGTGTATGAATGCGTATGAACGGTGATCAGAGGGGCTGTAGGCACAAATTGGCAGCTACGCTTCTGTCAGTCTGCCCTAGAGCAGCTGTGGATACATATGTAGTTTACCACCACCAGAGGGGGAATGTGAGAGCGAATGAATAATGTAAAGCGCTTTGAGTGTCCCAAAAATCACTATTGAAATCTAATCCATTATTATTAAATGTCATGTCAATGTTTGATTCAATTCTGTGTATAAGATTTAGGCTGACTGAGGAGGCGCTAAGTACAGAAATGGGATATACTGTAATATTAATAATCATACCTAATATCTTATATTGGGAAAAAAACACACTGAGCTCAAATTATACTCCATGCTACAACATGATTGAAGGGAGTCTACAACCTTTAGAGTCCTGGAACTATTTGTGTGGCAACTTACAAATGATGCTTTCTCTACATTTAACCTTTCATAAGTGATTTATGACTATTATATTATCATCTGCATTTTGCATTTGTCAGTGAAAATCAGGTATATATTTTCCTATATATGACTAAATTACCTTGTACAGGTTTATGAAATCTCAGTATATTCAAAGATTATTCTATGAAAGTAGAGAAAACTGAAGAAAAAGTGACTTTAGCAAAATGTTAATGTAAACACAAGTGTCTATACTACCGTCATGGGTTTCATAGACGATTCATTGTTGCAGATGATGGTGTTTCCATGTTCACTAAATACACAAAAAAACACTAAAATGCTGTTAGACATCCAAAAACGATGAAAAATACACAAAAAACCTGCTAAAATGCTGTTAAATATTCAAAAACTATGAAAAATACACGAAAAACCCGCTAAAATGATGTTAAATATTCAAAAACTATGAAAAATACACAAAAAACACTAAAATGCAGTTAGATATTTAAAAAATCTGAAAAATACACAAAAAGAACACTAAAATGCTGTTAGATATTCAAGAACTATGCAAAATACACAAAAAACCTACTAAAATGCTGTTAAATATTCAAAAACTATGAAAAATACACAAAAAACATTAAAATGCAGTTAGATATTCAAAAACTATGCAAACTACACAAAAAACCCACTAAAATGCAGTGAGATATTCAAAAACTATGCAAAACATAAAAGTGCTCCTCATGCAATTACAGTCTTTTCAATAAAGAACAAATACAAATACATATACAGATCAACTTTATTTATCCCCAAAATGAATCAGGCATCAGACTAAGGTATTTTATAGTCCGATGATACTGATGGCTCTTCTTTGACATTCATTTCTGCAGTGTAGTGAGGTGGGTCATCCACTTGTTCTGCGTCTCTGGTTGTTTAGACTGTGATGAAGAGGATGATCTGAACTGTGCAAGATGTCCTCCACCTTATTCAGTGTCCATTTCTTCAGTCCAGCTTCTATACAAACACTGAGCCATCTTTCTTTATCAAGCAATTCTGTTGCATACAGTAGCACTCACTGCCACTGATAGGTTAAACATGTGCAAAATCTTGGTGCAGATGTCAAAGGACCTGAGCTTGAGGAAAAACCAACACTGTCCTTTTGATACACCGCATCCGTGTCCAGGAACCAGTCCATCTTGTTGTCCAGATGCACATCAACCCCACCTCAGGGTTGACTCGCTGAAGGGGGGCTTTAGACTTTTGAAAGACAATTATATTCCAGTTATATTGATATTCTCATGTCCTGTACTCCGGATGGTTGAATGCAGGATTGTGTTTTGTATTGTCTCCCCTCTGAGTCCAAAGTAATTGGTATTTAAGGCTTGAAGGCTGTGAATGTAATTCTTGCTGAGCAGTATTCTTAGAAGCTGGAGCCTTAAGAATGGCAACCCCCACATTTTGAACACAGTGGCAAATAAAAGGTCACTGGTTAAAATCAATACACTCCGTTCATGTGGTTCTGCCTCAGTGCATCAGACTAATCAGCCTCCCAGGACTGGATGAAACCTCAGGACCTGATTTTCACAGCAATGGAAAGAAGGAGGCTTGACTAACAAGTGATAGTGCATATCTCCCTCATTCAGAATCGACACTTTTAAATGATAAAAAGAGGAATTTCCCTTTGACACTATTGTTGTAATCATCTTAGCCACGGCTTCATCACAATCATCCTCATCTTCTTTAAAACCAACGAGCATAGATTCTTCTCCCTTCTTTAAATCTACAATCTTTTTCCTCTGGTTTCACTTTTCCTTGTAAAGATTTTACTGCTTCTTCGGGTATATTAACAGCACCGTGTGTCTTAAGTGGGTTCACAATAATTGCATTTGGTCGGGGCGTGCTCTTAAAAACACGCAGACACATGCACACAAACTAAGTCAGTGAGGTATCTCTGGTCAAATCAGAAGCTCTCCAGTTTCACTCTAACATTACAGGAACCACAGAGCCAGTAAAACTCCTCTTTTGCCACACTGGCAAAAAGTAAGCCAGCACTCTGTGGAGTGATGTGAGAGCACACAGTCACATCTGTGTTTATCAGCTTTTCTCTGACCCAGCCCATGCCTCTGTTCTTTACAGTGAGCTCATTTTTATAGCCTCCTCTTGGCAATGTCTGGTTTTTGCTGGTCTATTAATAGGAATTTTCATTTTATTTCACATTAGCACGATTTCCGCAGAACACACAAGCATCGAGTTTGTGATTATGGCTTTGGATTTTAGATACTCAAAAAAAACCAAAAAAAAAAGACTTCAATATTAAACTACTATCATGCAAATTATTCCAAAAATTCTGACTATTATATCATAAAATTACTGATGCATTTAGTCTTTAAGTGTCAGAAGTAGCTGGTTATGTTGATTAATTTGAGCCCCTTGCAAATCCTACAACACTATTTATACAAGTCATTACTTTATTGTTGTAATTTTTCTATCTTGAATGTATTAAACATAAAGAGCATGTTGCTGTAGCTAAACTATTTGTAGTTTTGGGCATTTCTAGAAATGCTTAAACCATTGTTATGGTTAAGTTTTTTGTCAAGGCTTCCACAACAAACAAACTCTGGCAACAGATTATATGTCGCAGACCCTTTAGGCATTATTGTTTTGCTTTCATTTGTCAGAGCGAGCAAATCCCTCCGTGGTGTCAAATGATACATCTGGACCATGTTTTGAGGAGATCGGTTGTTTTAGATGGACTGCATTTTGTCTGTCAGCACTCTGCCAAGAACCCAAACATAAGGGAGGAAGTTCCTCTATCAGATATGGTATAGTTGTAGATGATATTAGTTTTTTGGGGGGTTGGAATAAAGACGTTTCAGGGGTTATTACGGTGTATTTATTGTCAGTGCGTTCCCAAGGGGCTCCTCCCACTTCCTTTCCAACAACAGGAGAAAGCTCGGAGGGGAACTCTGAGCTGGAGTGGGACCACCGAAATGTCCTTGAGCCCGTCTTTGTTCTGACTGTCATCTGGTTCTGACAGAAGCCTCCTGGACTTTGTTCAGCCTCATAGCAGGGGTATTAGCAGAGGCATATTGGCTTCCTAAAGCAGAGAAAGTCTATCCCAAGGGCTGTCCTGCCCTTATCTTCTCTTCAAAGGTCTTCTCTGCCAGCTGTTGGGACTTAATTGTGTCTACTGGAACACATCTAACATCTGTCCCATGTCTGTCAGTGATTGATGGCAGGCGTGTGAGTTATGTCAGCAATATCACAAACGCATATGATCAGGAAGTGTGTGTATGTGCAGCACATGAGAACATATATGCCTGAATGCATTCGACTAGACACACTTCTTCAAATTGAGCTCTTATTTTGGGATTCTAGGATTCTTTTAGAGCCTTTTTTTTTTTTTTTTTTTTTTGATAGGTTCCTGTGGTCAATTATGTAGACATGAGCTGCTGCCAGTTTTTGGATTTCCAATTTAAGCAAGAATAAAAGCCATGACCCTCAAATTTCTAATTATTGCAGTTTAATTGAATTGTTGTAGTTGCCCAAACAAAGCGGTAACCCTAAACCTAACCTTTAATTAAGCTGTTAAGGTTGCCTAATCAACATTTCCCCACAGTTATTTTTCCTGTTGAAATACAATCACAGTCTGACCCTTCACAATCCACTGTCCCAGATATTCTCACTCCTGTAACCAGTATGGGATGTTCTCAGTTTTTGTTATGAGGCAGTGATGTAACCTATGTTTATGTTCTTATGGAAGTAATTTTATTCAGTACCAACTCATCAACACACACAAAGCACACAATTAAAAGAGGAATTAAGTACAATAAACAGCTTGACATTGAGATATTGCAGACCTTCACCCCATATGTTACAAAAAAAAATCCTTAACTCCTGGCATATTTAGGAATTAAATGAAAATACACTCACAGTTCTGTATTGTCTGGCAGATCAACAAGACATTGATGTTGTAGATATTGACATGCAGCATGTGTGTGATTTTTTTTTTTTTTTTCCCAAGCAGAAGCTGCCTTTTACAAAAACACCTTAAAATGCCCAATGGTGAAGGCTTTTTTTTTTTTTTTTTTTTTACAAAACAGAACAAAACAAAACAAAAATACTACTCTACTCTACTACTCTAAACTACTCTTTAACAGTCAAAACATTGTATGTTAGTTAAACTAAATCAGAAAAAAAGAAAACATTGGCATCTCACTTAAGTGTTTACTTTTTATTCACTTCTGAATCTTTTTAGGGTGATGACATCACATTCCCAGGTTACATTGAGTGTTAAGGTGCATCAATTTATTTAATCTCCTGTGCAAGAATGACAACTAAAAACACAGTCTGGTCAATTTGACATCATCACACACACACACACACACACACACACACACACGCACACACGCACACACACACACACACACACACACACACACACACACACACACACACACACACACCAGTCTTCTTTTGTATTGTAATTTTACCAGCATCGCTTGCCGTAGCTCGCTGTTTGGACTTGCTTCTCGGCAAAAATAAACACAGATCTGTCGCTGTAAACCAAAAACTGACCTGAAATAACCTAAAACATCATTTATCTTTTTGCAGCCATAACAGTTCAGCCACTCCCTCCTCCTGCGAGCCCCACAGAGTCACCATCTTCATCATTCTGTTATAGTGCTGCAGCTTGATGTATATACAGCGTTCAGTTTGTCTAGATGATGCCAGGCTAAACAGATGACAGCTGGTGTTCAATTGGGAGGAAACCTCTGGTCAAATACCAATCTGTGTCAGTCTTCTTCTCTAGTTGTGGCTGAAGCGCTTTAGGAATAGTCTTTAAGACAAAAGACACATATATGCACACAGACTCACATACAAATCAGACTGGACACAGATTTACGGTGTCTTATGCACATGCTTCACCCTTCAGTCTAATGGCCTTGACTGTTGGGTCGAAGGTGCTTTTGACTTTCCCGCACCTGGAAATGTACAAACTCTGCCAAGATGTTTCCTGGATTTCAGCTGTAACGATCCAACTGCCACTCCAGGGGGTGGAATAAATGCTTTAAGCTGAACAATTTAATCCTTTTCTTCCAACTTTCTTACTGATAAATCAGGAATGACCCACAGCACAAAACCCCTGAATAATGAACTAAAATAAAGCCAAATCCTGCTAAGTGTTTGCAATCGTACCTTTTTTTAGCCTAAATGTCTTCATTTTGAAAAATCAGTTGGGGTTTCCATCAATTATTATGAAATATTTGTTCCTGAAAATATCCTGGATACTTGTCAGGTTGAGACTGTACATGTGTTGCCATTTTAAAAAGTGAACTTATGTGACCCAAATTACCCAGCAGTGCATGCATTCTATCAGTACCAGATGCAGATTTGTGATCGAGGTTGCTTGCTGCTGACTATGATATTTAGCAGTGATGCAGATAGGGATGTTTAGCCCACATTTGACCTTATTGATTATCCCTTTATCATCCCGACCCACATGTATTTTTTGGAGCTGCCCTATTGAAAAAGTAGATGCCCAGAGGGGCAGTAAAACACTGAATTTAGACATTTCAGAATAAATGTTTTTTTTTTTTCTTTTAAAGATGGTAACAGAAGTAGACAGAGACACTAAAAAATTTTCCATGTGAAACCCTGACCAGTGCTTTTAATCATTAGATCTGATTATTAAGCCAAACTCTCCATAAAGGAAGGAAAGGTCATTTTAGCTGTGATATAAAAGAAAAGCAATATACGCCATTGGTTTTTCCACTCCTACTGCTGAACAATGGTTATGGTTTCCTAAAATCAGCATTCTCAATCTGTTGAAAAAAAAAAAAACAGAGAAGTTTTTGGAGCCAACTACCTTCTGGTCCCCAAGTCAGCCCTACAAAGAGACCACAACGCTATTGTTTTTCAAGATTTATGGACAATATGTCGTTGACAGACACACTGAAATATTTCCTTCCACTTAGTGACTGAGTCTGGGGTTGACCTCTCAAACTGGGCTCAACAAGCCTTGACTAATTAGCCAAAATTCCTGTAAAAATGCATTGTTTTCAGCAAATGTGTGTTTTAGGCAAAGAACACATTAAACTTTACCCGACCTGCATGAATGTCACAGTTTAAAACACTTTTCAGACCTGATACCAGAACAGTAGGCTCAGACTTTACAAAAACATACCCTGACCAATCGCTGTTTTGTCACAGTTTTGAGATTTTTGTGATTTATCTCATGCTGCATTGTTACATGGTAGGTGTGTGGATCTCTTCATGTGTGTTTATAAGAAGGTTTCTCGAGCAGACATGACCTTTGGGATACACTAGGGAGTAAGTTTAGCAGGCAGCCAGAGTTTACACAGTAGTCAGAGCTTTGATGAGGTCTGTTGCTGCCCTCTGTATATAAAAAATAGCCCCATGCTAAAAAGCCAGGCATTGACCCTGCTCCAAGCACACATCCTAAACACAGATTTTGTAAATTACAGCCTATGCACAGACCTCCTTTGAAAGGCTAACACTCACTGATGCACTTTAATGGAAAGCAGACCACATGCCTACATACATATACTGTATGTATACATGCAGTGGACTAGGGTCTCCTGAGGTCAGCAGTGTTGTTATAGGATGTCCTGTTGATGTCACTTGAAGGATGAGGATGGTGTTAATAGGGAACACACAGCTGGAGCTCCTAAGAGTGGCTCTTTGATCTGTATGTTTGTGGGCAAAGCCGAAGGTGCAAATTTAATATCTCTCAATCAGTGTAATTCTTTAATTTAATATCACTGGCAAACTGAGAACTTGAAATCTCAAACAACACACATGAAAAAATTATTTATTATCACATGTCTGCGGTTTTTAAGCTGCTATATGCAAACCTTGAAGTAAAATGAGAGGAAACCAACAGAATAATCACAGACCCAAATTGTTCCAAATACCTGGCTTAACCCAAAGGAGATTTTTTTTTTGATAAGACGTCCTTGATCCTCGAAGAAAGAAAGCTTTTCTTTCTGGCTTCGTTTCCCGCTGCTCGCTCTAATAATTCCTGTTCAGACTTCAAATGTTGGAACCTAGAGAACAGCAAACCAAAACCTTGTGCTCTCTCTGATCATATTCATTTAATTGTGTTGTAAATATCTGTAAAGCTATGCACTGGAGTCATTCAAAATGCAGCACTCCTGCTATCTCCATGTGGAGGTTGTATCTGGAACAGGAATTTGATTGTAGAGGATGAAACTTTCCAGACTCCTTTGGTCCTGCACAAAATGAAATGATATAATTAGGTGAAGGAGAAAGAAGAAACAGATACAAAGTCCGTCGACACAAACTCGTCCATGGGCTAGCGTGCCCAAACTATTATATAAACAAAATTTGATCAGTGAGCTTGAGTTTTGTTTTTTGGATTCATCTGTGGAGACTTGTTGTTTTATCTCTTAATAACAGATTGGGGTTCAGTGAGTGATAGCCAGATTTATCAATGACTGAGGATGAGAAGATTTAATTTGTGCGTACATGGACAGTTTTGCAGCCACACACAACATTCTGACTATCTCACAGCAGTGGGAGCTTACTCTGACCACATTTTCCATAAACGTCTTTCCTTTGCTTCGTTGGTTTTCTTTGTTTGACAGTGATTCTTTGCTTTGCCGACAAAGATACAGGCGGATGTCACTAGGGGTCTTTTAACCCCCCCATTTGTCACAATATGTAACTATTGCCCTGTTCACACTGTAGGAGCTGAACCCTCTTCTTAATTTAAATCATAAAACGACCCATGTGGTGAATTCTAACATGGAACACAATTTGAGAAATTAGTTTAGACAATGCTCAATTCTCAGTCACAGTCCTTGTTTTCTGTTCACAGAAATATAAAGGCATTTTTTTACTTTGACCCCGCGATGATTTGTTGATGTTAAAATGCAACACTTGGCACCGTGTTAAAGCTCCTGAGTGTAACTTATTTGTCATCACTCATGACTGACTGTGCCTTCTTTTTAGTTCCACTGCACAGAATTAGAGTGGCGCAGAGATGAAGGAAAGAAGGGAGAAAAACAAGACTTTGTAGAGGGTAAGTGGGGTCATGAGTTAGGTAATGTTGAGGAGGGAGGGGTGTGTCCAGGAGAATGGGGCCAGACAGCCAGAGAGGACAAGAATCTGAGGATGATACTGTCACTAAAATGAAAACCACCTGTGAATTAAAATGACTGAGGCAACCAAATCTTCCCTGTAGCCTGGGACTGATCACACTGTGGGGGTTACATTCGCTCTACAGAATGAGCTCCAAATTAAACTCTCTCACACTAACAGACAGATACACAGCAGGAATGAACTACTTTACCGAAACGAAGCTGCTGTATATTAACCGTAACACGCACACATGCAGAATAAAGGCACAAAACCTGCACGCACAGGCAATATACAAAGCCATGTTGGTATATTTTGGGTAAACCCCTTAAGGTTTTGTGGACCCTTTCTTCACTTGCCTATTATCAAGTATGATCTGAAATCCACTTGCTTGTCCCCCCCTTCAATATACTTTTTTTTTTTTTTTTTGGTGAGTCACCCTCAGAGAACCACCACATCAGAAGACAAACAGGCCTTAAGCATTAGCCAGAACTGAACAATGCTGGCATGTTCGACAGTGTGACAGATGGACAAAATGAAAGAAAGAACATGACTACCCACAAGCCATATGAGGGGTCTCGTAAAAATCACAACCCCTTACCGGCTTTATTGGGCAGCAATCATCACAGCGGCTGCATGAAAGCACGGATGCCTGATAAATCTTCATAGAGAAATATGTTGCTTTCAGTTTTTCAAATTATTTAAACCAATAATGCAGTGAAATGTTATTGCATGATTCAATTAGTATGAACAAGAAGTCCTGTGTTCAGAGATTTTTATGGACGCGAGAGCACCTGGAACATGCTGTGAGGTGCCTCTGGAGTCATCAAAGCTGTTGCAGTGTGTGTGTGGATCTAATGGCGTACAAATGAGAAGGTCTGTTAGGCTTCTTCTCACACCTCCAACCCCACATGGCAGCCATATTTCCCCTCACCCACACTCATACAGGCATAGAAAAAGTGCTTGCTTTGCACAGTAAAGTCATAACTATCAAAGACTTCCACTTCTCCAACTCTTTCCTGTCTTTGTTGTCAAACCCACCTCGGTACTCTCAGATGTGGGGGAAATTAACCAGTTGCATTGCAGGTGAGTGTGTAGCTGCTCAGCCTGAAAAGTGATTAGAGGCCTGGTCGCTTGCTGGAAAACTAGATAAAACGGACAGAAAAAACACCCAGTAATCACCTTAAGTGATGGCATGTGGTCAAAATCCATACCACAAAATTTCACACATAACCAAATGAATGGAGATGTGAGAAGAAAGAAAGAGAGTGTGAATGATGCTTTCAGTTCCAGTCTCTGTTCCAAACATGCAAAAATGAGAAGCGATGAACAGAAAGTGATGTCTTGCTATGTGATTCATTTATTTAGTTATATTTTGGTGTGGAAGCTAATCATCAAAAATGAGGGAATCGAAACATGGGTGCAGCCTCATTTAGTGACTATTCCAACACTGACCCAGTTCCTGCTGAGCTGAATCATTACATGCTGATGTTTTCCCCTCAATTATTTACACGACCATCACTGATAGTGCCAGAGCAGATTCTTTCTTTTTTGGCATGATACAAATGCCATCTGCATACAGACTTCTGGAGTTTACCAGAACTCTGGATCTTTTGTCTTATAAACAAGCTCTGACATGAGGTGGTTATATAAGGATGAGAGAAAAATAGCTTAATATATCCATCATGCAGTACAATTTCATTGTAACTTAGAAAAAATTCCATGCAAAGTGGAAAAAGATGCATGTCTTCTTCAATTGTTTTTGTTGAAACATTACACTGAAGTTATGCTGAAGTTGTGACAAGGACTATATTTTGTAGCTGTGGTGGATAGGAAGCATCTGACAGGAGATGTAGCAATGTCAAGGAATGCATGTTGAGGTTTTCAGCTCAGATTTTTCTGTTTGTGTGTGAGAGCGTGTTTTCATAGTTTATTCCCCTCCCTGATGCTCTGAGTGATGGTCCACATGTTAACTATATATTTCTGTGGTATATCTATGCATATGTGGGTGAGCATATACAGCATGAGTACCAATCTCTCATCAAACTGACAGATGATGGAAGCCACATTTAATAAATGTCACTCAGTGTAGACATTCTGACAGAGTTTTCATAATTTTATTCATTAAAGAAACTAATTGCTGGGTTGGACTGACTTCCATGACAGTCAGGACCACAAACTCTGCAATGAATTCAACTTTGAGAAGACTTTGGGTACATTTATGGGTCTATGATGCATATGTGTGCCTGACGGAGCGTAAACATTTAACTGAGTCAGCTTGTCATTACACTCGACTGATTAATAGTCAATGAAGAACAAGTCATCAGTTAAGCGTCCACAAATGAGGTGATTATGTGTGAGGGTAAAGTCGAAAAGTCATCTTTGCTCTGCTTGTGTTGCTCCCACGTTAACATCTACTCGCTCTCTACCATAGGCTTTTAATAATCACTCGCCGTTGCACACAAATACACACCCGCACAGCTGCCACCGCTCTTCGACCGTCATGTCTAATCTTAATCTAACTCTGTTTATTATTCCTTACAAGCAACTTCCACCCTCTCCATGGAAACGCTCACTATCCCTGGCAATTTGCTGTCTAATCCATAGTCCAATTGTACCAGAATAGCCCAGTGTACGGTGATTACAGAGCTCAGAAATCAGTGGTCACTGTGATGTGGACAGCCGGTGGGTATCCTAAGCGGTGCAGCAGATTTTCTGGTTGTGGTTATAAACACACACACCACCTTGCTTTTCCATTTAGGGTTATCTATGTATGCAGAGAATGATGGGAAATACAGTGACCGCTCTGTCCCCATGTACGCCTGCATGGCTTACACCGCTGACTCTATGGGGATGATGGAGTGCACATGTATGGTGGATGTGAGTGTGTGAGAATGAAATCTGCAAGAGCTAAATATCAAGTGGCTAATTCATGGAAAATTTGAGAATAAAACAGTGGAAAACCTGTTAAAGATGAACTGCACCTCTGTGCCACAACCTCAATAACCCAAAATCCCTTCACTTCACACCCGACACCCTTCTCCGACGTAAAGCAGACGCCACAAAGGGATATTTCAGCAGAAAACATTAATCAGTGCCTATAAGGCAAACTCAGGGAGAAAAACAACAATTAGGCTAGGAGAGAGTGACAAATGAGTAAGGACTTTTTGAGCAAGGCAGAATAAAAGAGCAGAGGGGTGCCAGGTGGTGCAACAAATGTCAGGACCCTTGAGCATCCACGTTTGCAAATCTCTCTGACTTCCACAGACTGTGAAAAGCAGAGAGCAGGCAAAAATGAAGTCATGATGATGTCAACCTTGTGTTCAAAGGTGCCTGGCAGCTTACTGTCTGCCTGATAGGCACCATCATTACAGTACAGGGACCCTGGGAAATGAAGTCTGCCTCATTAGGTTTCATGGAAAGGATGAAGAAATGGGTGGATTGCGACCAAAGCATTTAAAATAAACAATACAAAGTAATTTTCTCACAAAATAAGCATTAGGGTGGATCCCACACACACAAAAGGAAGTTCAGACATCGCGTGTTGAATTAAAATAAGCCAGTGGAATGTCTTTTGGGAAAATTAACACATTTGACTTGGTGGTACATACTATCAGTGTTAGCTATTTAGTACTGTATGACACTAGGCACAAATAATGTTAAGTTGCATCCTCTATAGTGTATATATGGTAGTAGCATGCATTGTACTGACATCAAGAGATATTTGACAAATGAAAGTAAAACCAATCCTGCACAAAACTGATCAAAATGCTGTCGTACAACTTTGTCAGAGTGACCTTTTAAGATATGTAATATCTTAGATTTGCTGACCCGTGTAATCGTATGCATTATGTTGCAATTTCAGGTGTCAGTACTGGCTTCATTAAGTGTTCACTTATTTAAAAGAAATACCACAAAAATAAGAATTGTTGTAAAAATATTAAATTACTGCAGAACACACCCTAATTATTTTCCCAGGTTCTGGTTGTAAAAGAGTACTTGGAGCACTTACATACTTGCAAACTTGAAAAGCTCACTGCCATGTGTTGTAGCCTGACTTTTCATGAACTTGTAGATGAATGCATGCTCAATACAAATGTTCAATAAAAGAGAACTACGACTGTAAATCGGGGAATATCTCCCCGGTGGTAAGTAATCACTGGTAGCTCATACAGTGCTCTTTGTAAAGCCAAAGGCTTGTTTCCAAAAAACACCTCACCACACTGTCTGCTCCAAGCATACCTGGACCTTGAATCGTGCAAAAGTAGTGTTTATGATTTCCTCACTAGTCAAAATGGTTTACGGAGAGTATTTAACAAATGTCATACATGCATCCAAAGGCTCTCTCCGTCTGTTCTGAATCAAAGCCATGGGGACTATACAGTTGTTGGTGGAAAATGCTCACAACTTGGCCAGAACCTGCAGTACTCTTTTTGTCTCTGTGAAATGAAGCGTAATTGAATAAATATGTCATGTAGAAAGGGTGTTTAGATGGCAGACAAGACGTTGTAAATATTTAGGTCTCATGACTGCCAAGCTGCCAGGAGAGGAGAGAGTTAAAACCTCTGAGGACAGCCTCACCGATTGAAACTCAACATGAACTTGGTACAGTTCCATTTCATTATATCTAAAATCATACAAATATGTTCACTGATCTTATTTTATTCATTAGACAATACATATCGAGCAACATTACTGTAAAACTGTAAGCCCTAATGGTCAATATTCAGATGTTGTCTCTTGCCCAAACATGAAATTATCCATAAAACATTCAAAGGTAGTAAAAGAAAAAGCAGCCAAATAAAGACGACGGTTTAAAGGACTGAAAAAGGCAACATGAGGTGCAAAACAAATATAGTGTACATCAGCATCATCCTATACTAGAATGTGCTATGAGTTTTAGTCATTTGCAAGTGGACTCTTCGTAGTCTTTTTTTTTAAAAGAACAAACAGAAATGGCTCCTGTTTGTCTCCTGCTCTTATCAGTGTGGAGTCTGGACTTAACCTTGTTTACGGTGTTTACTATGCATCCAGACCCATCTAAATATGTTTAAAACATTAGGTTTGTGACTCTCTCTTTATGCGTGTCCATGAACCGTTTAGTAAAAGAAGACTGTGGATGATGCAGACTCTACGGTCAAGGTCACATGTTTTGAGGGTCACATGACTTGTCTTCAGAGATGTACACGATAAAGCATCGATGAATAACCCCGCTGTGCTGAAGTCTACAGGGGCACTCCAAATGGCTGTAGATCCAACAAAAATTCTTTGCATCGCTCTTTCCAGAATCAAAGTAAATCAGTCTCAGCTTGTTATTCGTGCTCGGTTATCGGCCTGTTGTGGCTGTTATTTGGTCTTCTTCCTCTGTTTCCTCGTGTAAACTTTGTTAATGGCTGCAGCCTCTGAGAAAGCAGTGAGTGTTTTGTAAGAGTGGTCCAAAACAGATAAAACATCCGGCTTTTGAAGTGGAGGTTCTAGAGGTTCTCACTGTACAGATTTACAGTACATATGTGCAAAATCTGAGCTGCTCAAGTTTGACTTATTTCTAGCTGTAGCCTCAACTTAACTTTACTGTTGCTTTCCATCTTTCTCCAAGTCTCCATATAGGCTACTTTTGTCAACTCGCCAAACTAGCCCAAACATCCTTATGAACAAATATGACCTCTGTTGGAGTGTTTCCATCCCCTGGCTTTAATCCCACTAAAAGCTCAGAAAGCCCTTTCTAATGTAAACATGTTGTGACCCTTACTGTGTGTGGCACTGGTTTGGAAACCTGCATCACCTTATCTTGATTATTGTTCTCCTCCATCCAGTAAGCAGTTTATTGGAAAAGTAATTCCAATCTCTTCCAAAAAACAAACAATCAAACAAAGTCCGACCACTGGGAGAATCCTGGACTGGACATAAATCACACTCTAGGAGGACCGTAGGAAATTCTCCAGCTTCTGCCCTGACTCCAGCCACAGACAGCTGTGAGAGTTACAGAGGAGATTTTAGTTTTTCTTGACTGTTTTCCAGACTCAAAGTGGCCTTAAGTTTCTGGTCTCTGATTCCAAGAAGATAGGCAAAGTTTGAGAACACTGTATCATAAAACTTTGAATACAATCCATCAACTCCTTCTGGCTGAAGATAAACTTACGCTCTCTCTACCTTACTGAAAAAATAACATATTGTGTGAAAGCGATAGCTTCCTATGCTCGGCGCTGAAGCCAAAAATGTTTAATACATGATATGAAAAATGTAATCAGATCTTTTAAAAATAACAAGAAGGTTGCATTAATTCAAATATACCTTACTAATTTATCATTATTATAAGCAATATATTGGAACCTGAAATAAAGGTTAATTCACGCTATTATGATTGTGTCTGCATTTTTCCCATCCTAATACACACTGCACTTCACATTAGCATTAGTGATTAGCATAATTTAGCATTATCATTTAGTACATTAGCAGTGAGCTGACGTTGAAGGCGCTCAAGTAACAACTTCAAATCTTTATCAGTACCTTGGTCAAGGAAAGTGATAAGAGAATACAGCTATGTATACCTGTTTTTAACAACAGGATGAGGAGGAAACCTGCGTCGAAATTTTAGCCCACCGCGCTGGCCCAAAAAGATAAAAGGTTGGTTTCAATGGCTGACAAACATTGGAGATTTTGCCACTCTTCGATTCTTCCAAGCATCACCCCATTTAATAATCTTTACTTATAGAGAACTTTTAAAACAATGAAAAAACTAAGGGGTAAAAGCATTAAAATACTACATAAAAACCATATAATAAACATGAAGCTCAGATATAACCAGGATTTGCTCTTCAGTAAAAGTATGTTTTAAGAAGAGATAGATGCAGACTGGCTGATGTTCTTGGGTAGGTCATTCCAGAGCTTGGTTCCCTTTAGTTTTTTGGCTTGAACATGGGGATGCACACAGAGAACCCCTGCCTGAGGATCTCAAGCTCCGCATCAATTGATACGGAGTTAAAGGTCTCAAATATATTCATGCACCGTGAAAAGATGAGCTTTAAAAATGTTCAGTCCATCCTGAAACAAGATAGGTAGCCAGTGTAAAGAAGCTAATATGGAAAATTTTCATGTCTTTTTGTCCTGGGTAAAAGTTGAACAGTACTGGTGACACTTCCAGGACGTACCCCACCTTTGCCCATTGGTAGCTGGAATAGGTTCCAGCACCCCTGCAGTACTCTCAAGGACTATGGATGGATGGAAAATTCGACCAGCTGAGTTCTGTACAGTTTGTAAGCATTTCATGGATTATTAGTCAAGTTTTGTTGAGTTAACAATGACTTCTGACACCTTTTACTCCAACACACTCATGTCTGAGGATGAACTAACACTGATTTGTTACATTTTTGACACAGTACACACTAATGGAACTCCATGTAATCATAATATTACAGCATGGTCCACTGTGATGTGTCCAAATATGAGCAGATCCCAGGTCAAAGTGGCTGATATATTAAAGATTTGAGCCGCTGAACAATATGGCATCCGTTACAGGATGTGCTTCTGTTCCGCTGGAGTCAAAGTGCAAAGCCTTGTTATCTCTGTAGGACAACACTTCAGCACAACAATAAATAGGAAGCAGCTGATCAACGACAGCTACGTGAAGGATGACTTATCTCCCCCGACGCACTTGACCTCCTCATCTTCCTCTTCCTCTGAAGTGTCTGACACACGCTTTTACAGCCCTAGCCAAGGTTCATGTATCCCAAAACATGCGCACTGTACACACGCATGAACATAAACAAAAGAGCAACTGCTGTCACATAAAGCAGCAAATTTTATAACGGAAGGAAGGGAGTGTGTCCATGTGTAACGCTCCACAAATCCTGTCCAGAACATTAACCTTCGACATGTAAAGAAAATTAGATAAAAGGGAAAAAATAACAAAATAGCTCAGAGCCAAACATCAGCCTTAACAGTCCAACTCTCCAATAGGCATGCATCTATATGGGCCATTCCACCGAATGGGTGCCATTTCCGTCCCCAGGACATTATATGTATAAATGTGCATGAAAATCAACTCTAAAATACATTTTACTATTAAGCAAAGTGTCCTGCACATTGATCTAATTGCAAATTTCAAATATTTATTTGAAAACATTAATAAAAACTACTTAGAACACTGAAAAATAGCATTTGTTGCCTGTCCCCACTCTCTAATGCTACACTTTACCATGAAATATAATGATTAAAATACTTCAGAAAATTTTTTTTTTGCATTGTTGTGTGACTCCATATTCCATCTATGCTTTAATACATTTTTTTCATGAGAAATCCATAATATTTTTGTGAAAATATACATTTTAGTCGTGTCCCTGGGTTCTCATTCAGTCCTGTTACCCTAACACATTCTCCCCTCTGAAAAATTTGGAATATTCCACAAGTCCCATGTTCAGCAGGAAGTTACATCAGCTGGATTTTCTGAAGGCCATGGGAAGATCAAAACTAAGTTCTTTCATTTTTTTTTCTCTATATTTGATGATACTGTAACTGTGACTGAGAAGGTTAATCTCAACACTCAGTCCTGTTACCAAAATTATTTCTTAGATGTTATTTGTTTATCTTAAAAATACATATTTTTTGCAAATCACAAGAATGTGCTCGGTGTCCTCATGCTATTACCATGAATGCCATGTGGCTGTATTTCATGAACTTGCTAATTCTATGCTAAAAACTCATTCATTCAAAATGCAATCATGTTCCGCTTAAAAACCTTGTAAAAAATGAAATAAAGTTGCCTGAGATGGACCAATACACATTTTGAATAGTTAAATATGTGTGTTATTAGATTCAGTCTTGAAAAAAGATAAAAAATGAAGTTTAATTTGCAAGAGTTATAACAAGCAAATGACACCCATTCGGTGGAATGGCCCATACTCTCACTATCATTCTGTCATTAACTCTAGAGAAAAGAATATTTGTAGCACAAAATCGGCGCAAAACGACAACACATGTGCTTCAAGACACCCATTAAAACTGTCCCAGTCTCTGCTGCTTTATGTATGTGGTGAGTGAGCGAGTGTGGCGCGTAGAGGTGAGACTCAGCCTTTCCCACGATGCCGACATCAGCAGGCCAGAGGCGGGGAAGGAAGCAGAGGGGATGGAATGCTGAATGCCAAACACGCACACACACACACACACTGAAGTTTACCACACATTCATACGCAGGTGCACGCATTCACACACATTCAGGAACCTCCGGTGCCCATAGTGCAGAAGCTGGCCAGTAGATGGGCTTATACAGGAAGTTCTCAGCTCTGGCCACTTCCTGTTTGCTTGACGCTTGTATTAGGAGCACATTGTGAAGCAAAAAAGGCTTTCAACAGCTATTCTGTAAGTGTAATGAACCAGTGTATGTGTACTGACCAGGACTAGTATGGACACAAGTGTTCATGTAAACATTTATCTATGATCAATGAAAGTGACCATAAACTTTCTTTTCTTTTTAGAACTCAATACTGTGAAACACTAAGTAATGTAAAGTAATAGGTTTAAACTACCTATTACATCTATGAAATCATTATTTTGCCAGCTGAAATCTTAAACATGTAAAAGAGGAAAAATAAAAACCACAAGCTAAAACAAAATACAACTGCAGCTTTAGTTTAATTTTATTCTCATCAGGTAAAACTGTTGTAATTTCCCTTAATGTTAGAATAAAATTAGTTTACACACAACAACAATTTTGTCATTTTAGATATCATTCAACTTCAACTTCTACTCTATTCAGCTTCGATGAATTAAGGATTTTTCATTAATACTGAAATTAATAATGGAAACTAAGCTAACAAAAACTAGTCAACTGAAAAAATCCAGACAAAAGTAAAACTAAAGCTATTTATACAGTCATAAAACTAAATAAAACTAAACTGAAATCAAAACTGAAAAACTAAGAATGAAACTTGAAAAACTACTGTAACTTTTGTTTCTACTAGAATATGCATTGAGCTGTGTGATGATGCGTATATGTGTTATAGAAACCTATTAATTAATTAAATAAACAAACAAGTTTAAGAATTAAGAATTTTTATTTGGTCACACAATGAAATTTGTCTTCGACCTTTAACCCATCACTAGCTCATGCATGCATGCATCACACACTGCATACTAGGAGCAGTGGGCTCGCCATATCAGGTGCCCGGGGAGCAAATGGGAGGGTTAAGTGCCTTGCTCAAGGGTACATCAGCCAACACTTCCCACAGATGCTCAGTTGTCTTTAGACTGGGATGTCCTCCCTTAGTTCATTTATAGTCGGTACTAACTCCACTGCAGACCAAGAACACCTAACAAGATCTGCAGTTATGAGATGCTCTGACCCAGTCATCACTGTTACAATATGGACCTGGTTAAAGTCACTCAGTTCCTTACGTTGCTTGTTTTGCTGCTTACAACAAAACAGCTTCAAGGACTAAATGTTCACTTGCTGCTTAGTATGTCCTACCCATTTACAGGTCCCACTGTAATGAAATAATCAATATGTATATGTATATATGTATATCAACATAATATCTCCCCTCCTCCTTCACACACCCACCCTCACCTACACAGGACTGCTCCAATATGCAATATAACTGTACAATATTCACTACTGAATATAGTTTTTTTTTTTTAATCAGAGAAACATATTTTTTTTATACTTCACACATAGTTTTTATATGCTTATTCATTCTATCCTGTGTATATTATCCTGTATATATAGTGCCTGTTGTATTTATTGCTGCTACCTGCTATGCTAACTGCATCGAAATGTCATTTTTGATGTAAAATCTGTAATGACAAGTGAAGTCTATCTATGTCTATATGTATATGTATACGTATATAATAATAATAATAATGGAAGGCTCAGAAGTAAAAAATAATTTATGTTGAAGGAATGTAAGGTTTAACAATGGCATAAATTACAGGGAATAAGTTAATTCATGTATTTGTTAAAAAATATATATATATTGACAGTGTTTACACAAATAACTATTTACATTTATGTTTGCAGAATTATTATTTACACATATACACATTTAATTATTTTCGCTTGTTGTATATAAGCAGCTAAAATAACCTGTTGAATGTGCCTTTTCTAAATCACTTACAGTTATTGATCTAGGTACTGTTAGTTCCTGATTGGCTGGTTCGGTCATGTGAGATGATGTTTTCAGGAAGTGTAGTTGTAGCTGTTACGGTACATGAAAAGTAGAGCACTGTTGTAAAAAGAAATCTGTCTCCATCCTGCAGTCTCATTTTATAAAGAATGAACTATTAACCACCAGCGAACCCTCACGTTACAACAACAACAACAACAATAATATTAATACTACTACTACTACTACTACTACTACTACTACTACTACTACTAATAATAATATAATAATACATTTTATCAATTAGCGCCCTTCATGACACTGTACAGCTAACGATAAAACAGACAATGCATATAATACAAAGAAGTAAACAAATAGATAAAAGAGTAATTACAATACATAAAAATAAAGAAGTGCAGTACAAGGTAAAATGGAAAGTATAGATATATGTATGCATGTATTTATGTGTAAAATTTGTCTGCGTTCCTTTTGTTTTCTAATTTCATATGCTTGAAATGAATGATAAATCAATCAATCAGTCGAAGGTGTTTAAGATTAATGATATATTAGGGCCACTCAGTCATTGTATTTTAATCAGGTGTCAGATCCTGGTCATGTTGAAATAGTGGATCAGCCTGCTTACTGCATTTGCTTTGATACTATAAAACATTGCGATAGAAGCAGGAAGAGAGATCTAATGGACACATAAATTAATGAGGAAAGGAAGAGTCAAGTACAGAGCAGGAGGCTAAGATGCAGTCTGCAGGTACTGTGTTGATGTGACTCCATGTCATACCGAGAAAAAGTCAAGACGTGATGAGAAAAGAGGAAAAGGAGGGAAGAGGTGAGCTGTAAAAGGTGTCATCGCAAAAGGATTGTTAAGCTAGGGGATGTACAGTGTTAGTAGCCAAAACACCTCTTAGATCATAGATCATTGACACTGATATTTAAACCAGCTTCCGTGGATTCCATCATGATTTCCTTGGAGCAAATCCCGACCTTTTCACAACAGCTAAGGGATTGCACAGAAATGCTGAGGATGTCAAAAGCAGAAAAAATGATTAGTGAGATGAGAGAAACAAGTGCAATTATCCTCCCAAGAACCGAAAAGAACCACGGATTGATTTTGACATTTCCTCCATCATACAAAACCTGGAAGCTCGTCAGAGGAACAGTTGAATCTCCTGTTTTGATATCGGCCCGAATGTAAAGATAGTAAGAGAGTAGAGGGCATTAGAGCTGCAGAGCAAAATCTGGACTTTTGCTTTCCTGTTTTCACTCTCTACCTCATGATCGTTTCTTGATAGGAGACAGTTATGACCTCCATGCTTGAATGTATGAGATAAGTTTCTGAGTAACTGTTTAGCTAATGCAGGGAGGCCTTGTTCAGGTAAGGTTTGCCAAGTGGAAGTAGGCCAGCCTCTGAGGTTAGAACAGTTGCTTTACTTAAAAACAGATTTGAACATTTCTCTCAACTCTATGCACATTATAAAGATGGCGTAATTCAAGATAAGGTTAAGATACAAAGCCTGGAATTAGCAGAAATCATAGCTGAGTGAAAAGGGGATTTAATGATGAATTTTGGAAAGTACTGTATGTATCAGGCTTTTAAGGGGTGAGTAGCAGCCTTGATGATATCACTAATTTAAAGTATTTCTTTTCAGACATTATATCTGTTTGGATGTGGAACATTTTGTGTGATTTAATTCAACAAACCTCTGGGGAAAGATTTTGAGCTCCTAATAACAATGCCATTTTCCTGCTCTGTCATCTCTGTCTATTTATCCTCATGGTCTTTCCCTATTTAGTCCAAAAGAAAGGAAAACTGACAAAAACAATGAACATGTAAAAGCTCTGCAAAAGCTAAAAAGGCAGCCCACTTCTCCGGAGGAAACCACATATAACCAACAGGAAATGGGCTGCTAACACACAAAAAAAGGAAGCACTTTTTTTTCTTCTTCTTCTTCTTTTGGGTTAACAAAATCAATTCTCCTACACTCCAGATTTACTTTCAATTGAATTCATTCTCATACACTTTCCCTTTTTAGTGACATCTGCAAAAATGCACAATAGTAACTTTGAAAGAACAGCCAAAGTCATTGAGCCGGTGTGTGGTTGCATGGTAGGAAAACTGGCCTCAGAGTAAAGGAGGCTATAATAATCTCCCTAAGAATACTCTGCAGGCACAGAAGAACACAAATGCAACACTATTTGTTACCAGGAGAGAGGGAAGACTCCTAAAATAAATAAAGAAGCCTGTGATAGTGCACATAGAGGTATAGTGTGTTAATGAGTTCAAATAGCACTGTATCAGCACTGTACCATTTTGTACTTTATCATTATAATATAGGCCTTTTATCATGGCAAAGTTTGTTTTCATGCACTAGTTTTATGCATCTAAATCCCATAATATAAACTTATTTGTACATAGGTTCAATAAGCCTGAACTTCTCTGTTTTGCTACGTTTTAAGGCTAATTTGTGTTTTTAAGATTTTGATTTACGCTGCTGTTTTGCTAGTTTAAAGTGTATTTCAAATAGTGCTGCGTTCAATGGACATAGGATCTAAAAAAGATTTTTAACCCATAAAGCCCCAAATCTCCACCATTAACCAAAAGCTTCTACTGATCTAATATATTTAATAATTGTTGATTCATTAATCCTATCAATACATGTAAATAATTGATGTAAAATGCAGTTTTTCATTTTTCATGGTCATCAGATATGACCCATTTGGACGTTCAGAGGCTCCATAGTTACCATGGCAACACAGTCATCTTCTACAACATTGATTCACCAGTAAAACCAGTGGAGTTGGATCAATGACAGTGGATGGAGACATTTGGTTTATGTTCAGTTTGTGATTGATTTGCTGCAAAACTCACTTTTTCTTCAGTTTTTGATATAATAACCTTTGAATTAACCCATAAAGACCCAGTGCTACTTTTGTGGCAGTCTCCAAATGATTTTTTCCCATCTTTTTTTTACTTTTCTTAAGTGATTTATCCCCTTTTATTAAAATATTATGCTCAGTATTTTGCATTCTTAAGTAAAAATCAGGTATTTACCTACATTTAATTCAGTGATCATGATTGATTTCCATCAAAGCTAAAATTAAAGTTGAGGGTTATTATATCAAAAACAGAGAAAACAGAGGAAAAAGCAACTTTTCTGGTAAAATCTATCATTAACTGAACATAAACCCTGTCTCTCCTTCCACTGTCATTCATCAAACTCCATGGGTTTTACTGGTGAATCAATGCTGTAGAAGATGATGGTGTTTCCACGGTAAGTATGGAGCCTCTGCACGTTCAAATGGGTCATATCTGATGACCATGAAAAGATGACAAACTGTATTTTACACCAGTTATTTACATGTATTGATAGGATTAATGGATCAACAGGTATTTAACTTTTTATATCAGTAAATGATTTTGGTCACCAGTGTATGTTTGGCTCTTTATGGGTTAACTGAGTTTTCTTGAATACGTAAATCAAATATAGCAGGGGTGTCAAACTCATTTTCTTCTGGGGGCCACATTCAGCCCAATTTAATCTGAAGTGGGCCGGACCAATAAAATAATAGCATGATAGCCAATAAATAATGAAAACTCCAACTTGTTTTAGTGCAAAAAATAATGTTCATTAATGCCAATATTAATGTTTACAAACTTTCCAAATAAAATGGATGTGAATAACCGGAAAAAAAATGCAAATTGTTAAGAAATATAAGTAAAACTTTATCAATATTCTGCCTCAACTTATGATTTGTACATATGCATTACAGATCAGATCTACAAAGGCACAAAACATTTAATAACAGGCAAAATATTGTTAAAACTGCACTTAATTTTCTTTAGACATTTCAGGTTGTTCATATTTGTTCAGGTTATTCACATTTTATTGTTAAAGGATAATACAAACATTTTCATAATTTAATGTGTTTTGCACTAGATCAAAGGGAAAAAATGGTGTTGTCATAGTTATAGGTTATTATGATATTATTTTTGAGTTTGATGCCCTAACTTGCACTTCCCAAATTCATCTTGCGGGCCGGATAGGAACCTTTGGCGGGCCAGTTTTGGCCCCCGGGCCGCATGTTTGACACCTGTGAAATATAGGAAGTTAAATATAGGAAAATACATCATTTACAGTGAGAAATGCAAAATATAGAGGATAATATCATAAAAAAAATTAGATAAATCTCTTAAGAAAGGTTAGATAGAGAGTAAAATTCACCTAGAAACGGCTACAATAGTAGCACCGGGTCTTTATGGGTTAAAAAAAGCATTGAACAACTACAATGGTCCCTAGTTCCTGCAATGCAAACACCAGTGCAGAACCGTCTAATGCCAGAAACACATCCATTTCTCAACACTGGCTGACTTATTCTATCTTTAGCCCTATGATAGTCAAAACATTTACAAACTGTTAATAACCCCCTAAACAGCCATGCTTTGTAGTATGATAATGATTATAGCAAATGCTTCTGAGATCATAGTAGAATCGGTGTGGAATATTTTCAGCTGTGGATCAATGCACACATGGCAGTGCATTGAGCAGCACAGTGTATGTGGGATTGATTTAAAATACTTGCACATATTTATTGTAATGAGGGAACGTGTCGCCTAGTGCAATAACTCATTCATATTTTGGGAGAACAATAGAGCTCTTTGTGGAATGAGCATTAGCCTAACACAGTAGCTACACAAGAATTACTAGTTTACTGGATTAACTCAGTATTTGTTTTGGATTTTGATTTGGTTTCTTTTGATTCTGATATTGCCAATAACATGTTTTGCGCAGTTATTTCTGAATTAAACCTTTTTTAAGGACAGGGAGTGATATTTTGGCCATGGGAAAGGAAGGTCTGATGAACCACCACTGTTTCCTGTCTTGGCACAAAGTCAGTGAGTAAAGCAACGACCTCATCTCATCCTGAAGCACAGGAAAGGTGATCAGACAGCTGGGACAGACACCTGCGTGGGCACAGGGTCATATGTACGCTTAAAAAAGAGACAGAGAAACCCAGAGGTGACAAAAAAGTTCACGCATGATTTGCACTTGTGCGTCAGGAAAGGAACTGAATCCAGAGAGATGAAGTGATAAGAGCTAAATGAAATAAGACATGGTGGAAATAGACCCATCAAGCCCCTTTTTTGGATAGAGCTGCCAGGATATACAGGACTCAGATATAGTGTTGCTTGCCAGTAGGAATTATTTAAGAAATATTTTCCAGAGGATTTTGCTCAGAGGAAGAATAAGTGTTATGTTAAAGTCTTCATCAGCCTGTTATTAAAAAGAAAGAGATGTGATGAAATCTGAAAATTAGCTTTGGGCCAATGCATATGTAAACATGTCCATTAGCTAATTTACTGGTTTGATTAACATCAGAGGCATCACAGTCCTGCGGTCAACTGTGTGTGTGAGTATTTGTATAGAGAGAGGAAGAAGCCCAGCCAACAAGTCCAAGTGTACAGCCAACATAGACAGGCCCCTCCATTAGCTCCTAATGATTCATTTCCAAATGACCTCACAGCTACTAGTTGTAAAGCTAACCACCAGCATGTCACTGTTATTTATATGTTGTATTCATCATAAAAAAGGTCAAATCCAAAATTATTGAAATTGGTGTAGTTGGAGACGATGGTTGAAAAATCGGATTTACTCATTTCTAAGCGGTTTCCGGGAATAACTCTGTAAATGCCGGTTTAATTACTTTTGTCGTGATTGTATGGAGTTGGAAGAAATGCAAATCTTATCTAAGTCTTGACACACTATAAATCGGAGAAGTGTGCTGAAAGTTTGCAATGTGGGCTGGGGGTTATCATGGTCATGGCTGTGGATTTTTAGGTTAGAGGGAGGAACTGACAAAACAGGATAGACACAGGAGCCAAATGAATCCTTTTACTGTATTCGCTGTTCATGATATATGTGTATGTAAGTGTATGCATATGAGCGTGTGTGTTTGTATTTGACGTAGAAGCAAAGGGTGATTTTACACTTACGAATGTGTGCGGCTGTGTAATAAATCTTGCGCTGGTTTCCGCCATCGACGGGAACCCCACCAAAAGTGTCACTCCTCAGCCATCTGCTTTCAGTTAAAGCTGTGTAATTGCGACTCTGTGGCAAGTGTTCACACAACAAGATCGATGATGAATAAATTTGGCTATGCACACAAACACATGCAGTACATTTGCTTGCACGCAGGCACACACACAGACAAACGGCATCCCTACAAGTACATGAGCGGCGACGAGATGTGAGACAGTATTTTGAGTATGTGAGATCAGCAAAAGAAAAGGCATGTTTGTTTACATATTTATTCATTTATTTATTCAGTTGGGTTAAATCTAAAGACGTTATTAATTGGAAATTAAAGAAAAAAGATCAGTTCTTAAGCAAATGCTGACGTTTGTGAAATTAGTAAGAGTTTTGTGGATTTGTGCTGCTGGATCTTCTTTCCAAACAGTCTTTTAATATTTCCAAATGTCTACATGTCATTTATAGATAACAGATGCAAGTCACAATGAAGTGGTGGATCTTCCTCTATATCTCTGTAATAAATTTTAACTTTTATGTTAACCCTTTAGTATGTTTTGTCTTTTAGCAGTACAAACATATTGGTGGCCTGGGGTTCAGTTAAAGAGTGAGAACGAAAGGAGAAACACCAGAGTTTTATCAAGTGTTAGTCTTATCTCCCACATCTCATCATCACAAAAATCTAAAATGAGTTTGCAAGGATAGAGATTGCCTCTAGCTTAAGCCCTCGGCCATTTGTTTATGGTCGGAAACATTTCAACACAACACAAAACCATGGATTAGTAGAAAACAGAGGGTTCATTCATATAAAGACAAGTTATGATCAGAAAACAGCAAAGCTAAGACAACATTGATAATCATCACTTCATAATGCAACCTTTATTCTTGCACTTCTTTGGCATGTTCAATGAGTTTTAGTGTTGCTTAGTGTTAGCTTAGCGCTGCAAAGTTTGTCGCATTAGTCTGTTTTATGAAATTATTCATAACATATGCTGATGTCAGACTGTTTGCTTGTTTTATATATTTGCTCATTTAAGTACTTTTTGTTTGGGTTGTGTTCTGTTGTCTATTGGTTTTGTTGAGTTTTTAGCTGATATTCCTATGGTTACATAGAGTTATGGAATGTGTATATTGCTACAAGTGTTGTAAAGCATTACCATGGCAACACAGGCGGAACTGTGTCTGCCCCTGATGCTGTGGGCAACTGGGCATAAGTAGTCTGTCCAATGCAGGCCATTTATGTGTTCTGCTGCAATGAAACAGACTAAATTCATCCAAAAATTAAATATTCTTACATCCAAGAAAAACTTTTCACTTCTCACACGTCTGTGATTTAACTCATTAGTTCTTATTTCACTGTTTGACTTACTGTTTGTAAATTCACTGGAACTATTTCTTGTATTAATCATTTTAAACATTCATTAAATCATATTCCTCTTCGTCATGATTTTATCTGTTCTGTGTTTTCTTCTCGGTATTTCTATCTTTATAATTTTACTGTCCTCTGTGTTCCTTTTATTTATTTATAAGAATATTAAACTGCCTTTGCATATGAATTTCCACATATAATGTAAATAAACCTGTATCATCTTGTCTAATAAGATCACCTCATAATTCTATTTGTCGGCATTTTGCACTGGCTCTTTATTTTTCTTCGTCACTGAATAATTTGTGGTTAAGACTGGTTCATTTTCATTTCATTTTAAACAGACTTGCGCAGAGGATTGTGGGTATTTCATCAGCACTGAGAATCCATGGATGTATCTTTGAAATTTCTCAGATGGTGGAACCCATTCCTTGGAAGGATCCTACATACTGGAACAATCCTCCAGATAAATCTGATGACGTAGCTTTATGTAAATTAATCCTTGAAGGAGCCTTACTTGAGATTATGAAACAGCCAATACGCTATTAGAAAAGTGGAAATATTCAAAGAAAATTTCAAAGTTAAGTGCTAAAGCAGCTAAGCACAAAACATATTCAATTGCTAATGGTCAGTAGAAATGGCGCCACAGTTTCTAGGTTGTTTTTACAGATAACTGAGAGTGATTTTTTTGCTGAATTGGGTTCCAGCTGTGGTAAAGCTCTGAGGTTATTTCAAAACTCAACTACAGTAAGAGCAATAAATGTGATTTCTTGCTATAAATTTGTTTTATCAAAACATAGTGTTTAACAGAGCATCAAACCTCTTCTTGACTTAGAAACTCTTTTTATACTATGTTCATTTTACACCATGTGATAAATGGCTTCTTTCCCTTTAGCCCGCTGTCACAATGTGAGAGAGCACAGACGTTGTGTTTGTTGCTTTTCATAGATTATTGCAGTTTCTGTTGTTAAGTGGGTCTCCTGCAGAGTTAAATGAGCCTGAGTCCACGGTGTGTGGTCATCATGTCACGGTCAGTGAGGTAAGTATATATACGCTTACCACTAACAGTGAAAATGTACCGTTTCTCAGACTTCAACACACTGGCTCATAGGGGACACGGATTCGCAAAGTAAAAGGGGATGGATTGATTGCTGTCCTTGTCCACTGACACCATCACCCTTCACACCCACTCATACACCCCCCCCCCCACCTCCCTGCCCCATGTTCACACCTCCCACACCCACACCATGACTCCCTCCTCCATCTCCTGCGCTCTGCTTCAGTGATGCAGGTGGAGGCTTGACCTAAAATCTAGGGTGATGAATGACTCCCATCTTGCTGATGCTAGCAGTCCAGTGTGTATGAGCGTGTGAAAATAGATTTGTGTGTCTGAGCCTCAGCCTAACCTATTCTTTTGCTTCTTCTTTAAGGTTATGCTCCTGTTATATCCTTCTAAACCTTTATGAAAGTTAAATTAATACAAGAAATATAGACTTATTGGACTATACAGCTTAATTTAATGAGGTTACTTATTAACTTTAACTAAATTAGATCTATATAGATTTAAAAATATATATATATGTACATGTGTTTACTTGTGACGGGAGGTACAGACTTCCTTCTTACAACACGACAGATCAATTAATCGGTTTGGCTGATAGGACATTTTTGAAAGCAGTTAATGTCAGCAGAAGTTGACATCAGTCGGGACTAATGGCTAATGTCAGTCTTCTAAGCAAGAAACACTGACTATGAGCAAAATAAAAGCTCATAAGATTAAAAAAAACTAACTATCACACTGATT
Organism: Sphaeramia orbicularis; assembly: GCF_902148855.1. NCBI lineage: Eukaryota > Metazoa > Chordata > Actinopteri > Kurtiformes > Apogonidae > Sphaeramia > Sphaeramia orbicularis. The sequence continues at coordinate 31,700,549 of NC_043970.1, forward strand.
TATTAGTAATGAGTATAAGCATTTATGACTTGGACTTAGACGTTAATTTCAAAAGTTTCTCATGACGTTTCCTTTTCAAACATGCGTAATGTGCTTTCTGTGTCATTTTTTGGAAGCAGCAGCAGCCAGGATAATATTGACTGATTAATTAATACTGGCCTCTTCCCTCTTCAAACCATTGTTCTTATATATTGGCTATTATATTAGATTTAACAGCAAGTTTTACACAAGTGCAATACTGGTACTGAACACATTACAGTGACAATACCTCAAAAAAGGATATACATTTAACATATATCCTCAGTGTCCAGCCAGGGTCAAAGTGCAATATATGTTTATCTCTTCTGTTACTTGGTTGGTTGATGTGTTTGTTTTTATTCTGTAAATATATTTACACTTTTTTTTGTTTTAAACTGTTTTGCACTACGCACCACAAGATAGTTGTCTCTTTTAATTTCATTGTACATATGTTAAATGACAAAGGCATTCTATTCTTTTTTTTTTTTCCTCCAGTGTTTTTATTACATATTGAGTCATCCAGAAAAGCATAATACAGTCATTGTTTTTTGTTTTTTTTATACCCAAACCCATGAACATTCCCACCCGGTTGCACCATAAAAAAGATAATTGGAAAAAAAAAAATAAAATAAAATAAATAAATAAATAAATAAGGGACACAGATATTAGTCACAGACTCGTATTAATAAGACTCCTCTGGAATAAGTGAAGGATCTACCTCTTTTATGTGGTTCAGAACAGGTTGCCAGGTACTGACAAACTTATTGGCACATCCTTTTATAGAATATCTATTTTTTTCTAATATTAAATGATGTAAAAGATCCAGAATCCAAATTAAATGTTTAAATGTTGGAGGTTGTTTATCTTTCCATTTAAGTAGTATTAGTCTTCGAGCTAGAAGAGTGGTGAAGGCAATCGGATTTTTAGATTTTTGGTTTAAATGAAAAGAATGTGATGTTATGCCAAATATTGCCAAAGACATTCTATTCTATTCTATTCTATTCTATTCTATTCTATTCTATTCTATTCTATATTAGCACTGTCATATAAATTTCATGCATATTTTGTGGCTTTTCTTTTGTGCCACATGGTTTGACATCTGAATATTGCAATTTTTAATAAGAAAAGTTAAAAAGCCCCAAAATCTTAACTGAAGTCATAGTTGGAATAAACCAAAAATGACATGTGGTTTTTATTTTGTCTTCATTAGTAAAAAGAAAATCATGAAAACATATTTGCAGAGTCTGACAGTGGAGTGTGGTTTGCATGCTTTTCCTGCAAAATTACCTTATATCTGCAAAAAACAGAACACAGACACGGTGTTATTAATGAGTCATTTCCATGCATAATGTGCCAGGCTGATCTGAAGTCGTCTTTTGATGGTGCATGGTGCTCCTTTGTTCACAGACTACTTCCACTGAGCAGAGCTTGGGGGCACCAAAGTCTGCTCTCCAATCTCCTCCCTACTGTATTCCACAGCTACTCTCTCCTCCGTCCGTCCCCCCCTCTTTTGTGTAGCTACCCGAATAAATTAGCAACCCTAGTCGGAGGAGGGAGGAGGGTTAGGGAGAGCAAGAGAGAGAAGGGGGGCTGGGCCTTGTGGCGGAGGAGTCGGCTTTCATTCGGTGAGGTGCACGGTGCCCTGGAGCGGCTCTGTCTCGCGCATACACGCACCGCGTCTCTATGGGTGAGTGGATGCTGAGAGAGAAGAAGACTGTGACTGAGAAGAAATAAAAAAAAAAAAGACAGAAAGAGGAGAGAAACCTTAAAGATCAGCGACAGACCGGGTAGAGCATTGCGGGGCTGGTTTCTGCTGCAGACTGTGTGAGGAAACCATCCCAGCTGATCCAAACGCGCTCACCTGACAAGGGGAACGGAGACGCAAGAATACCCTTCATTGGAGGAGTAAACCCATCCTTACCCCAGATCTGTGGAATGGGATCAGCTGTCATTTTTGGATTGGATATTATGTAAAAAAAAACAAAAAAACAAAAAACAAAAAAAGAAAGAAAGAAAGCGCAGTCCAGCTGGCCAGAGCGGCTCCATTCAACATTTTGTCCGGGAGGATTGTCTGTCGTTTGGGGGGGAATTGGAAACCCGTTTGCATACTAATCAGGTTTTGGAGGGGATATCCATAGCGCACATCCAGAGCAGCGGAGTGGGTCAGATGAATGTAAGTGACAGCTCCTTTTATTCTCATCTTCTGTGCGTTCACGTTTCTGTTACGAATTGATGCCTATGATCATAAGGGGATCAATGGAAATGAGAAATGCGCTCTGGTTTTCCATACTGAGGGGTGCACCCAGCATCTGCAGCTCACATGCATGATCTGGCTGCTCTGTGATGTGGGGGACACCATTCCAAACGGACTACTATAGTAAACCATGGTGATGCTGCATAGGCTCAGTATTGATTATTGATGAGCATTCACAGATTGGAAAGCTAAACAAACCGGTTTGAATAAGACTCTCAAAGTGAAGATCCTTCAAATGTAAGCTAAGTATGACAGGGAGTTTAGTCTAACAGGCCGGTATATGGGCCTGGTGTGTGTTACAGAACAGTTTAATATCAGTGAGTCAGTGGTTTCTTCCTCGGGGTTGCCAGTTTAGAATGAATACACTTTGTTTTGGAAGGGGGACAGAAACACTTAATGGGAAACCATGAAGTGCACAAAAGTAGCCACCATACTTTGAAGAGACCCAGTGATGTGGAAGGCTGTGTAAAGAAGGGAAAAACCTTTAAGCAAGGCACTTTTAAACTTTCTCTAACAAGTCTGCACTGATGATGGTGTACGGTAGATGTGCTCTTTCCTGTGTGACTTCTTCCAAACAGAGAAAAGACTACATTCAGAAATAAGGAGTACAAGATGATTGCTACCCAGCAAATCAATTCTGACACAATTGTTTTTTTTCAAACATACAGTGTATTTATAGCAGCTACTTTTGGTTGTATATGTTTACATGGCCAACAGCTAAAATGGAAGCCCAGAGGTATATTTAAGCACCTGACCACAATAGTTATTCTAGTCATATCTGGTGTCTACTGGCATCCGCAGCTCCTGGTTTTGTGCTGTAAGAAGGGATACGGATCTTTGCATTATTACACTATCCACTTACATGGTCCAATGTGATCCAGCTTTGCAGTACACTGGCCTCAGCCTCTGGTCTGCACACAACCATTAAGAGTTTGGTTTCTCCAGAGCGATGAGGCATGCAGCAAGACGGTTCTAACAGGAACCATATGGACAACTGTTGGTGCAGCTACGACCAGGCATAGCTTATGTTTGTACAAACAACTTATAATTACTCACATCAACTCCATAGAGGAACAGGTTCTCCTTTACAGAAGCTGGGCTCAAACAACATCAGGATATCCTCAGGGTATTTAGTGAAATTACTTTTAACCCATGAAGACCCAAACAGCCACTGGCGACCAAAACCATCTACTGATGTAAAATGTTTGTAAATACATTTATATAATTGGTGTAAAATACAGTCTGTCATCTTTTCATGGTCATCAGATATGACCCATTTGGACGTTCAGAGGCTCTGTGGTGAATGTGGAAACACTGTCATCTACAACACTGATTCACCAGTGAAACCAATGGAGTTTGATCAGTGACAGTGGATGAACACACTTGGTTTATGTTCAGTTAATGATAGATTTGACTGAAAAAGTCACTTTTTCATCAGTTTTCTCAGTTTTTGATATAATAACCCTCAACTTTAATCTAAGCTCTTATGAACATCTACATGATCAATAAATTAAATACAGGAAAGTACAAGATTCACACTGAAAAAATGTAAAATACAGAGAATAATATTAGAATAAATGATGATAAATCATTTAAGAGAGGTTAAATCCAGAGAAAAAGTCATTTGGGAGCTACAACAAAACATACTGGGTCTTTATGGGTTAATTCAAGGAGTCACAACGGAAATTTTCAGTGGTTTAAACCATGAAAGTGGACATGAGACTGTGCATTTGTAATATCCTGCCCGTAGTGTCGTAGACAGAGGTCCGTTGATCAGCTCAGTGTCAAGTCCTTCTCTAGAGCTTATCAGCAGAGTAAATAGTGGCCTGTTTACTTTGCACTTCATATGGTTCTGCTGAACAGTTAGAGCATCATACAGACTCTGCCAGGGTCAAGGACTTGATTAATGTCAGGGTCATACTCTAAAAATACACACTCTTTAAAACACAGCATCTGCATAAAAACCTCATGTTACAGTTTTTGGATGAGATGTCTTAGTTGTGTCACCCATCACCCTCTGACCCCCCTCCCTCTTGTATTGTGAATTGGATTATTTGTGGTGCATGCTGGCAGCGTCTTGGCATCAGACTTGGCTTGGATTCTGCATCTCATTTGATTCCTTGAATCTTGGAAACTTCATTTCTCATATCTGAACCAGAGTCCAGGCAGACAAACATTCTTAAATGTCTGCTTGAAGCTTTCATCAGTTTGGACTATTTTGAAGATTAAATATAATACCACCATTCAAAGTCTTAAGGGATCTTTTTGTGTTTATTCTAATGGTTTTCTTTAGGGGATGTACAAGTTGGGGTTTTATTCTTTGCAAATCTCATGCAATCTTGAGAGTTTACTTTATGCACTTGAGATATACAGTGTAATCAAATTGCACATTTGCCACCCACATTGACACTCCAATACTGCGTGTGCTCTATCCACTGTTGTCCTTTTTGTGGTTGTCACAAAACCCACATAAGAAGAAAAAAAAATGTCCAGTATTATGATGTGAATAATTTTATCCCAAACCTTTCCCAACAAAGTTATAAGTTTGTTTAGCTAATTAAAAATATAAGGACATTTGGAGAAAAGCTGATGGGACAGAAGGCTTTTGTATAATATCTGCTTCAGCTCATCAGCTCAAATCATGGATAGCTGCCAAGAGAGAAAAAAACTGAGGAGAAAACAGAAATAGAGCATCTTCCCACCCAAATGTTGCAGCTCAGACAAAAATCGGTCTAATTGTATCGCAGAACTGTATTTCTTTTCCTGGGTTTTGTTTTCACGCATGGGAAGTAAGTCTGAGTACAAATATCGGAAAGTGACTCAGACTCTTTCCCTCTTTTTTCCCCCCACACATTTCCCTCAGTCCATTATCTGCTTAACAGTGACTTGCACACCACGTAAAACTAAACCCTGACCTCAACACTAAGTCCTTTAAATACTAAATTTGTATCTTGAAATGAGCACAAGCAAAACATCCATCTGATCCTCGCAAGTATGGAAGTACACACATTTGCCACAGTGTTGAATGGGTAGCAGATGACAGCCAACAACAAACTACAGTAACATAAATAAGATTGTTTTCCTCCTCCCTGGCTCCACAAGTAGCTAGTGGAAATATTTACTCTCCATCTTTCACTTACTGCACATTGCTGATGCCTGGGGTCTGTGTTGGTGTTTGTATTTACCTCTCAGACCACCATCCTAGACACAACACAAACCAAACACTCGATATGGACAGGATTTCATGTAATTTAACTTAGCACGTGACCTATAACCAATGTTACTCCAGAACAATGTGATGGAGCAGCTTTGGTTTCCTGAAAAGCTGCTTCTTTTTGCGTCATCCATCCACAGGAAGGCCACGCGGTTATTAATAACTTTAGTAGTAGAGTCAGAAAATAAGATTCTCATTGATAAGGAATTCCCATTGCTGATTGCTCTGTATTTCATTAACTTCACCCTTGGGGGGATCTTGGTTACCATGGCAGCTACAATCACTATGTCTGCATTGTTGCTGATTAGAATCGTGAAATTTAATTACAGTGCGCAATTGTATAATTTGTGTTGTATGTGTGTGTGTGTGTGTGTGTGTATGCATTGAGGGAAACTTTCCAAAATAGCAAGAAAAATATAGTGTTATCATTGCAATGACTAGCAACACATTGGTTGACAGACAAATTGGGCCTATTTATATCAAATGAGAGTTTACACAGCATTTATCATTCTTGCTCCGTTGCTTTCCAGTGTTTGGAGACAAAGCTTAAAATATGGGGTACAACTTTGTATTTTGCGGCTCTTTAAAAATCATTACATGCGGTCGTAACACACAATAATTCAGTGTAATGCATACAGTTACAGAATGAACCTATTACTCAAAATGTTAAATGTTTTATTCAGTGTGCAGTATGTCTCTGTACAGTCTAACCCCAGATAGTTGCAGACCTCACCTTCCAACAGCACACACAACACGAAGACCCATTTATCTGCAGCTCTGGAAAAGATATTACAGGATGACTGACTCACCCAATCAAAGGAAATTACTGGAGTCTCCTGTCAGATGTTGAGTGATTGACTAGCTGGAGCTTCGAGATGTTCACTTTTTGTTTGTTCTGAGGCCCAGTTATGATGTAACCACCGTCATCATTATTCATGGTCTTTGTCCAGTCGGTCGAGCTCTTGCTGGTCAAGTCAGCTGCACTGGAAAGAACACAGACAGTGGCCAAATTATGAAAAAAATAATACAGGACAGTAGGTGGGTGGACCGTCTTAGCGGCTGCTCAGAAACATTAAGTTTGGATTTTGTCTAATTTTCAAATGTGATAGCAGAAGTTGATCCAAACCAGCCACCATATGCAGACTAGGACTTTAGCTGGCTCATGATTAGGATCATGGATAATAACTGCTGGAAATGGGTTGTTATATTCCTGGAGGAAGCTGCAGATGGAAGTTCTCTATAACGCCTGGTGTCTCATGTTTCCCCATTCTGTACCGCTTCACAGTGGGTTGGACCTGTGACATTGGCTACTGACTGCCAAGATGTGGTTAGATCATTGGAACTGTGTTTGGTTTCTTGCTGTAGATGAATGGAATAAGTGTGTCGGACTGCGCTTGCATGTGTGCATCCTAGCACGTGTGTGACCTTAGGCTATACCTTTGAGCTGATGAAGATACGCTAGATCTGCACCAAACTGTTTTCATTCTGCATATACATCTCTTTTTTTTTTTTTTTTTTTCATCAATATAATAAAGTGAATAAATTGCCAAACAACTGAAAAGTTCCGCAGAATTTTCTCAGAACCTAGTAATTTAAGTCTTCAAAGTAGGGATTAGACATTAGAGATCACTTATGCGCCAATAAAATTATTGGATCTGATATTAAGACCTTTTAGAATTATCAGTATCAATCATTTTTAATGTGCTATCTGAATAAAAAAGTTGAAATGGTTTGTTTTGGCTCTGATGCAGCCTCCTCTTTCTCTGTGGTCTTGAGCAAAGTCCCATCTGCAACTTGACTGGTTATAAACCACATGGCTTATCAGCGCAGAAAGGAGAAAATGGCATGTGTGAAAACCTAGAATGAATATAATTGAAATATTACTGGATTGTACTTGATTCAGCAGTCATCTTAAAGGCATTTCAAAAATTTTTTTATTTTGGAGTCATTCATAGACTGTATGTAATTAGTGAACAGTGGGATTGTGATTCATCCATTGTTTTCTTAAGCCTTTGAACGCAGTAGTTTGCTATTTTGACTTATTAAAGCTAAAAGTGACCATAAGTGGACAAAGAATCTGAAACTATAGGTGCCCAGTGGGTCAGAAGTGAACTAATGTAATGCAACAAATGGATTTTACAATGTTGTTTAACCACACCTGAATTTGAGCTGTCCATCTGGGAAAGAAAGAGTTTTATTAAGTAAAATGAAACACTAAAAGTCTGACTCAGTAGCAGTAAGCTGTCAAACAGACCTGTCAGTCAAAGTCTGACATGGCAGGCATCAAAACCTCTATTTGACCTGAGATCTGGTTAACAGAGGAAAAATGTAAAGGTGGACCACCAGATCACTATGGTTTCAAATGAAACAAATGAGGCCAGAATGAGTCCTGGAAAAAATTATGGTTAGTATATTTAGTGAAGTTCAGTGTAAGTCTATGGGAGCTATGGCTTTTTGGACCATCAGCGCTGTTACAAGCATAAAATGCTTCCATATTGGCTTTTTTTTGGAGCTAAGGTCATTGCCCTTTGGAGCTGCTTTAACCCATGAAGAACTAAATATCCAATGTTGACCCAAAGTATCTACTGTTCTAAGATGTTTAATACCATGTTGATCCACTAATGCAATCAAATACATGTAAATAATTAGTGTTAAATAAAGTTTGTCATCTTTTCATGGTCATCACATATGACCCATTTGAACTTTCAGAGGCTCCGTAGTGAACGTGGAAACACCATTATCTTCTACAACATTGATTTACCAGTAAAACCCATAGAGTTTGATAAATGACAGTAGATGGAGACACTTGGTTTATGTTCAGATAATGATAGATTTTTCTCAAAAAGTCAACTATTCTTCAGTTTTCTCTGTTTCTGATATAATAACTGTTGAATGTACTCTGAGCTTTTTTGGAACATCTACATGATCAATAAATTAAATATAGGAAAATGCATGATTTTCACTAAAAAAACCCACAAAATACAAAGAATAATATTGCAATGAATGGTGATACATTGCTTAAGAGAGGTTAAATATGGAGAAAAATTCACTTGGGAATTGCCACAAAAGTCGCACTGGGTCTTAATGGGTTGAAATGAACCACAAAGATTTTAATGTTAATTGTAAAGTATCCATTTTCACTGTTGTATATTACAAATAATGAGTGTTAGCCCTGAGGAAAACATCATCTATCCCTATTTTTGTCAAAACAGGAGGTTTCTTCAGTTAAAACAGAAAAAAGAGAAGCTGTATCCCCTCTGTGGCTTTTTTTATTGTTATTGATCAAAGAATCAATAAATTGAAACAGTTTTGTACCTTTGATTGATTCGTTCCCTTATAGAAGATGATTGGTTGAGGCGTGTGTGTATGCTCATATGTTTCCGGATGAAGTGAGGTATTCATTTCATTAGTCATATGAAGAGATAAATGTAGGCATGACTCACAGCGGGGATGAATGAAACATGGTAACTGCTGCCTATCTGGGTGCTTGACAGATGAAGAAAGAGTCTAGGCTTTGAGGCGAACGAGTTGAGTAGAAAGAGGAAGAGGGAGAGCCTGTCGGTGTAGGGTCTCATGTGTTTTTAATGAAGTAAGTGAGATGATCTGAGCTTCTGGTAACTTCAAACACTCGCAACGAGCTGAAAGCCGCATGTAGGGCATCGCAGCTCAGGTAGTGCAATGTGTTATGTAAGTTAAGGGATTCAGAGTCTGGGTGTGTGTGGGTGGTGTGAGAGAGGGGTGGAAAAGGAAAAGTGAGATGAAGTTTTTTTTATTTTTTGGTAACTTGGAGAACAGGTATGGCCTTAAGTAATATCAAAGATGCATTTCTGCTTGTAATTTTCTAATTTTTATTCATTTACTGACGGATATTGCGGCCTGTTTAATCCTCTAAAGCAAATTAAAACAAAGACAGACAGACTTAATTCCCAGACTTACCACAAGAAATGTAATGGAGTAACATAATACATAAGCATTCTCTAGCTGAGCAGCTGTTGGCGCGCCACTAACCAGGGAGTTGATGGAGGATTTAATAACTAGAAAGCAAACTCAGTCTTCCATATTCATTGGTTTGTGATGAGTAATTACAAATTTAGATAGTTTCCCAGATCTGTCAGCTAAAGAAGAATAACCAGTTGTCGTCTGACTTTGTGAAATTAAGTATGTCGTATTTCTTTTAGGAACATGACCCCTTTTCACCTCAGTGGAATTTACTCTACTAGCTGGCTATCTTTTCAACAAAACATTTTATCACTTTAATTAATATTTATGTGTTTTCTGAAACAATAACATGACCTGGTATGATTGGTTGGCTGTAAGTCCATCGCTGATTAGCTCATTGGGTGGAATGCAGAAGAGATTAAAAAGTGTGTGTGTTATTTTGTGTGTTACACTTACAGGATGGCTCTTTAGTTTCCCTTCTCGTAAGTCTGTTTTGGCTATCAGAAGAGTGTTGTGTCTTTGAATGTTTCCTCTGTTTGTTTATCACTGAAACCTGTGATTTTTCTGACGTGATTGAATGTATATTAGTGTCTTTAATGTGTTCAAAACATAATGGAAAAAAAAGACATATTGCCACATATGGGGACTCACTTTATGTGTTTGGATAGAAATCTGGTCTTTATAAGGTTAGTTTGCTTTTTCTATTAGAGACTGGGTTAAGGCTCAGGTAGAGGTTGAATTTAACTATTTAAGGTTAGGGTGAGTTCACATGGGACTTCACCGGGGAGTGTGTTACAGTTATTGAGGAAAGAATAATTACAGTTGTAACTCAAAATGTTGGGGATTACATAGGAATTACATCTGTATGAAGGAGAATCAGGAATGCACTGAAAAAAAAAACACATTTTGTGGCTGAATATAATGAAAAAAGACAGAAAAAAGTCATTATAATGAAAAGAATAAAGGCATAATTATTGAGAAAAAAGTAATTGTAAGAAAGGAGTGAAAAAATATGTCTTGACAGTGAAAACCAGCTGAACCTGTGAAATCTGTGAATATCTTTGCAACTTAACTCCTAAGTCCAAAAAACTGACTATTTTTTTAGTTGTGAAACCTATAATAATGGATAATTTGATCAAATACTACACAAACAACACACTATTTCTCTGATATTTGCCCTTCTTTGTGAGTGTATGCGGTAAAATACTACAGCATTATGACTTTTTCTTGAAATATTCTAACTTTATTGGCAAACGATCATATTTTTCAATCTTCAATCTGGCCTTAATCCTCCTTAGGACATCTGAATATATTCTTTAAATTCAAAACTTCATCCATATATGGAACATAACATGAATTCTGTTGCTTTGCATCTTTTCAACTTCTTCTGGCATATGTCCAGGTGACATAGGTTAACCAAACTGTTGGGGCAAATTTGACAAGTTAATATAAGTTTGACACTCAGACTCAGTTTTATTGTCATTCGATAAATGCTACATGATAGAATGAAATGTAGTTACCCAGGTCTTGGTTTGTAGCATAAGAAGGTAAGACTAAAATCTAAAATAGAATATATAAATGGCAAGTAGGGTAGATTAACTACCATGAAAAAAATATGCAAAATGAAAAAAAAAAAAAAAAAAAAAAAAAAAAAAAAAAAAAAAAAATATATATATATATATATATATATATATATATATATATATATACATATATATATCATGGATTTAATTCTTAATATGTGCAAAATTTCACAGTATGCAGGAACAGTAACACTAATCTTCAACTGTGATGACAAAATAGCTGGTTTAAATTTTTAGGTTTTCATCACTTAATTTAAAACTTTTGTTAGAAAAGTTATCATAAGGTAATCAAATATAAGTTCCTTTGACAAAGAAAGTAAAATAGGTACCTTACTTTTTAATAAAGAAACTACAACATATTACATTTCCAAATACTGCACATAATTATGGTATAGATTTGAGTATATTCATTATCTCCAATAAGGAATATTTGTATTTGCATCCCATGTGCAAGATTAATCTCAATATATATAATGGCAACTTATTTTTTTAATTAGTAACAAAAGACCTAAACACTAACAAACAGCCAGAAGCAGTGTGTGTGGGTGTGTGTGTGTGCTTCGTCGAGTGTTATTTTATTCCAAATAGCCAAATGGAGCCATAAAACCCCTGTGTATTTTAATGTCTTCCACATTTCACACTGATAAGACTATTTCCTGATGTTTAATTGTTTCCAGTCAGCGCTCTGCTTGTCATTACAGATAGACATGGATGAAATGATGTCCTGATGCATGATTGATGCAAAAATTTCCATGCATAGTGAAATCATTTGTTTGGGCCCCTATAAAGCTATTTATCTCAGTTTCACCAGTGAGGTAATAGTGTTTGACACAGTGTCACGGTCAAGGTTCAGCTCAACAACTTGCCCTTGTGGGATTCAACATGCTCTGATGGTTAGGCGTGATGAGTGATGGTAGATGGCAGCTGCAGACACACCTTGAGGGACATCCAAGCACGCCATCCTTTTTAAGTTTTGGCTGTGGTGCTCATCTGCTGTTCTGTTTTGCTTCATTCATTGTTTTACTCTCTGTCTTTATATAAAATTTTCTTGGCCTGCAATCAGATACATGCTCATACAACGTGCACAGTCACTTGGCAGCACGGTCGAATGGGTTCAGGAGTCACTTCACGCTGTGTTTTCTCTTGCCCTTTGGTTTCAGTGAAGGTTCAGAGGGTACATTATTTATGTGTGTGTGAATCAGCGGCGTGTCTGTGTGTCAGCGCAGCTACGAAGGTATTGGTTGTACTCCTTCAGCTCGCTGCAAAGTTTTTACTAAAACTGCACTCAGGATCAAACTTTTGTTCTTTGTTTCTACTTCTTTTGTTCCTCTGCTCCATTTGCATTGTTCCTTCTCCTTCTGGCCTGTCGGGCAGTAAAATCTAGGACGTTTTGTCACAGGGGACATGGTGCAAGTGTGTGACTGTATTCCAGTTTGTCAGCCTCTGTGTGAGTAAATAAACAAATCTGAATCATCGCACCAGCTTTGAAATGTCATGCTGATGCTGCCACAGACTTTCCAAGTCTTCAGCAAGTTGTTTTTCCCCAGTTAATATCCCCGCAAAGGCAAGGAGAAATTTTAGTGGAGGAAAGAGAAAAATTCAAACATCTCAAACTTCTGTAGAAGCATCATGTGGCAAATTGAGGCAGATTTGATAACATCAACCTTAATTTAACAGTTGTGTCTTGTCATAATGCTACAGAATAAGTTACGGTTGTCAAAAATAGCCTCATTCTCAGAAGTAAAACACATTTGTAGTGAAAGGCTCCCAATCATGAAACAGAAAATGACTGTTATACTGTTATACGCTAGTGTGGGATGTAATTTTATAGAAAATGATTCTAAATGCATTTGAAAATAAATAAATACATAAATGCAACCAGAAACTATGTTTTATGGCTTAGAATAAAACACAATTTTAACAATAAATCAGCACTTGAACCTCATTTTCATTGCATCATTTCTTATCCTAATTAAAGATATGCAGCCAAAACCATGAAAAAAAAATCTCACTCCAAATTCCTTTGGATTGGAACTAAATTGTTACCATCTGATCAACATTAATTTTCTTCACCAAGAAATTGGTCAAGTGTCTTCTGTTTTACTCTGTTTCTTTTGTTTTGATTGTGCTCTGCAGAAAGGGTAAAACCTGCAGTATAAAAACAGTGTAGACTTATATTTATGGCCACAGTGGGCTTTTGGCTCTCTCTCAGTCTTAACTGACTTGCCTGCACGGTGACGTCACCTGGTGCAAACTCACTGATGTCACTGACGTCAACATTTATAAAGGAAATAGGTAATAAAATAAAACTCCAGACTAATATTTTATGGACAGGGTTAAAAACAAGGGTTTCACAGAATTGCAGTAATCTGAAAAAAACTGAATATATTCCTGAATTAGATACATAAAAAAGTAGTTACACAGATATCAAGTGTGAGATGAGAAACAGATCATTGTTTTTTCTGAGTGAAATTTGAACCTTCTATGAGTATCCCTGTGTTGTAAATATTTAAAACAGCAGCTTGATTTGTCGTCAGTCTGTATCAGGTCAGGCAGGTGAGCTACATCTGTGGTCAGACAGTCTTAACTGTAACCATGAAATGGTCCTCACTTCATCATAATTAATTCAAACTTACTCACTTAGTTTTGACTGCTCACCACAATCTAGATAGGTTGGGTTTCGCAAGTTGTGAAAGCATTTACGGCTGCAGGCTTCCCTTGGGTGAATTAACCCAGTTGAATGGCACAGTCATGAACTCTCTAAGTGCAAAGTGGTATTAATATTGATTGTGCTTTGGTGCAGCACATACATGTATATTTCAGTGTGTGTAACCTTCCAGACAGTGGCCGTCTGGCTGTCTGAGAGGCGGGTGCTGAGATATAATAACAGGATTAGGGTCTATTCAGTTTTAATTGAGTCAGTAATGGAAATAAATTGAAACTGATATCCACCATCAGTGTGGGCGCCTGAAAGGAGGAAAAAGTAAAAGGGGAATTGAGGAAACGTGTGCATATGTGTGTACAAAGGGACTTAAATATACACACAGATAACACACATACACACACAGAATGCTCACAGCGCTGGTGACAGCTGGGGTTGAGAACAAGACGGTGAAAGGCAACTCAAGGGGAGACCAGGGTCATAGTTGTCGCCCCACTAAACACACACAACCAAACGACATGAAAACTGAGATGCAAAGCATCCGCCCCCCTCCAGACTCTCCACTTTCCCTCCCTCAGAAGACTTTTTTTATTTCAACAGCCTGACTGTTTCACCACAACCTGCCCAAACCTTTCATTCTCAGTCATTTAAAGATTTGGTGTTGCTCCAGCCACCCTGTAATTGTACACTTGCTAAGAACTGTCATAAAAAATGTTTTTCTTTACACCAGGCTCATGCATGACACAGACTGAAGGCTGTATGGCAAAGAATCCTACAAAAATCTGACTTTTGGTTGTTGGAAGGCAAGGCTGTGTCTCATCTTTGTCTTGACGACAGCCACATTACAGATGAAATCCTTTGCGTTGTATTTTGACAACTTTTCCCCATTTGACTTTCTTGTCAATCACAGTGCTGGCCAGTGTTTGTTCTGGGTGACATAGAAGTAGTTGCAGGGCTAAATGAGGAGCTGCCAAGCATCTACACGGAATGCCAGACCTCTCAACCACTGAGGAACTCGCTGAAAGCATCCAATGTTTCTGTGTGTTGTTCTTTAAATGCACAAGAAACATGGCAGAGACAGAGGCAGGATGGAGTGGCCGTTTTTTACTTGGAACTTTGTGACTTTGGGTGCTGTTTAGCTTGGCCACGGGTATCTGTGGCGTGCCCAGTTAGATCTGCTAAATCCATTAGAGGGGACGGACAGAGGGAAGAAGGAGGGGGCGGACACGGGAGGGATAGGGAGATACAGAGGCCTGTTTGGAATTGGCACTGCATGAGGAAAAGCTATTCCTCACGACTGAGATATGACAATGTAAACACACTTGCACACAAATCCTTGGACACATACAATGGTGCTTTTAATGGCCATATCCTATAGAAAACACTATGGTTTTCTATTATATGTTACAGCACTTAGAGTGGAGGCCCATGTATTTGAGGCTTTGAGGCTTGTGTGCAGCACAGGCAGATTATGGGGGTGCAATGCCAGATATAATGTGGCTGAGACTCCATGGAGCCCTTTAGGCTAGCCCAGCCATGCTTAGTGTGGTCGCAGAGAGATGATGTCACTGCAGATGTGCAAACATCCTGTAAATGAAATTTAGTCACTTTTTAAGATGGCTCTAATTTATCTTCTTTATCCCAGTAATAGTAAAAACATATAGTGAGAAATATCCTAAAATGTATTAATCTAATGAGAAATCTATTTACTTACTTACTGAGCAAAAACTCTACTCCTTGTGCTCCATGTGGTGCCTTTTCTCTGCAGTCCAGTCTGATGTTGTATATTTTATGTCATTTATCTTGTTACATTTGTTGTGCATGATATGGATGCACCTAGGCATCGTCTTTGTGTTAGTGTCTCATTTATGTAAGTTGTCCCTCTAAACCAGTGGTTCCCAACCTTTTTTGGCTCATGACCCCATTTTAACATCGCAAATTTCTGGCAACCCCAGACATTCAAAACAGAGACATTTTTTGGCTAAAATTAATTTGTTTTTGATCATGTAATAGTTTGCTATACTATGTTGCAAATAACTGTTAATTTTAGATGACATTTAGTCTATATAATGTATATTATTATGGACGGAGGCAAAAAAAACAGGTGTAGATTACTGCACAAAGTAAGAATTTTATTTTCCTTGGTCAGGATATGTACAGTCAGTCCAGCTTGGATTTACAAGGCTGACAATTAATACTGAACAAACAAGAACTCAAACTATGAATTATGAAAGAGCTGCAGCATTTGAAACCGACCACAATGAACATTTGACAGATAAACAGTACCACAGTGCTTCAGTTTCAGCTTCACAGTTTGTCATGTCTTTTATCTATTATGATCGTCTCTGTCAACTCACCATATATTTTTTATTTATAAGTATTTTGTTATTTTGATCAATTACTAGAAATTTCAGGCGACCCCATTTGAATTCCAGGCGACCCCATGTGGGGTCCTGACCCCAAAGTTGAAAAACACTGCTCTAAACCATCAAAACCAAGAGACTGTTGCAAGCAGGAGCCAAAATCAGGGAGGAAAAAACCACATAATTTGATAACACTCACCTTCCTTCTGCAGCGTTCCTCTTCTCTTAGCCCAAGTCAAAAGACTAAACATAAAGATAGTTGAACCTGACGTCATTTCATGCTGTTATGGAAAAGTGAAGCAGTTTTTCCAAGCTTCCATGTCAAGATATGGAACAGAAGAGTAGCGTCCAGGTTGTGTCTGACAAAATCTATCAATCGGTAATTAACCTCACACCTGTCTGAAAACACTTGTGATTATACAGACCTCCTGAAGTGTCACGCCCTCTTAAAACACTTGAATTACCTAAGGCTGGAAAATAACTAAGGAGTTTTTGCCCAATGACGCTTAAAAACCATCAATCACTGCCGGTTTAAAAAGGGAGTAAAGTAAAATAAATACAGCTGTAATGTACAGATATCTGAAAATTCTACTTATACTTATTTATTTCCCACCTCAGACTCCAGAAAATGTATTACAGTTGCTATAGCTGAATTTTATCAATCAGTAAATCACTTTACTGTGTAGTACAATTCATCATGCCTCACAGATGATTTATAGGCAGATAAAAAGGCTGAACAAACTGTAATAGAGTGAGCTGAAATAGATTAACATGACAATAAAACTAAACTGAAACATACTAAGGCATAAAGAGTAGAATAAAACTAAATAAAACAATGACATAAAAAGTATAAGATCATATTCAGTAAAGGAATGAATGTCTATAAACCATAAAAGAGAAGAATAGAATAAAACATTTGAAAAATAAAAACAATCCAATACAACATGAACACAATAAAGTAAGTGTGTAAAATGTGGCCTGTGATGTCTGTAAACCATGCCAAACCACTAAAGCCATAAAAAGTGCCACTAGGGGGAGTGAATCAGGTGGTTGTCTTTTACTCAGGCCATCTGTTAAAACCAGTTTCCTTGCAGCGTTAGTTATATTTTAAGCCTCTGCTCTCTCTG
Organism: Sphaeramia orbicularis; assembly: GCF_902148855.1. NCBI lineage: Eukaryota > Metazoa > Chordata > Actinopteri > Kurtiformes > Apogonidae > Sphaeramia > Sphaeramia orbicularis. Next base: position 31,717,709 of record NC_043970.1, read on the forward strand.
TTCTTTTCCTCACCGGCCTGTGTTTTCCAGAGTAAACACAAGTGTGTTACAGCTCATGTCAAACGGGAGATGATGTCATGGACCGACTCCTCATCGACAGTGATAGACTGCAGTCGTGCAATCCGCTCATCAATACAACCTTTCACTGACACACATTACACACACTTTGGAATACAGACTCTCTGACTTTTTATTTCAGTTGTAAGTTTCTCCCACACAATTCAGAGGTCTCTAAAGACAGTAAGGATGTGAAGCCAAAGCAAATGGACTAATCACTCCTCCGAAAGTTCCTTTTTTTATATCACAAATCCACCCTTTCCCTCTTCATGCTTTGTTCTTTTTGTGTTCTCCATCACCGTTGTTCTGTAGTCTGGGTTTATTTCATCAAAGTGGGGTCTCTGAAGACTCAAAGTTTTGACTCTTAAGTTTCCCTTTATGCAGCACAAGAACGTCTTTTCATGCTCCCACCCCCATTTGTCTCTCTCAGACCTCTTTTTTCAACTTTTCTCCCTTCTTTTCTCTTTCCCTAACGGTTTTGTTTAAGGCCGGCAGCTCCACAAACACAAACACACACAGACACGCAGCAAACAGAACAAAAGGGTGAGTGTGCAGACTCTTTCCAGCCAAAGCCCTGCTTCCTTTTTTTTGTGTAGGAGTGCAGCAACTGTCCAGAGCAGCCGTCTAGACCAGATGTAGAGGTCAGCGACCATACCAGTGGGGCCAGTATCAGTGTCCCTCTCACTTTCCCAGTGGAGCTGTAGACTTTATTAATCTTTCCTCCTCGAAGGTCTCATAAACTACCGCAGGAGGTCAGGGTCAGTGGAGAAACTAGAGGGGAGGATGATACCAGAAGGATTCATTAGATATAGAATAATGTATTTTATTTGCTTTATGTGTTACATACAGTCTAAAAAGGCTTTTGGGAGACATGTAAATCTAAAACTAACAACAGAGTTACAGTCACTCAATGGACAGAGGTTTTTTTTAGACACAAAAAGAAAGGGAAAACCCCGCTCAAAGAAAAGCATATAAGAGGAAACACAGGCATATATTTCAGCCCATCTATGTTTGTTCTTGTTACATTGACTGATCTGCTAAGTATGACATGCCAGCGTGTCCATAGTTGAGCAGGTCATGACCCACAAGTTAGATTTTATTTGTGACACCAGATAAATTTGCATTCCAAGCATTTCTGTGCGCTGAAATAGGTAGGGTAGGTGGAATTTTGTGGTGGGATTTTTAGTTTATGAATAACAATCATGGAAAATTCACATGGAATTAAGATCGCAGACACCCTCTGCAGGTATTAAAAATTTTCTGGAGTTTACAAGTAACACTAGTCCAGTGTAAGTAGGGCTTTAATGCATCTATTGCAGTGTTTTTCAACCTTGGGGTCATGACCCCATGTGGGGTCGCCTGGAATTCAAATGGGGTCCCCTGAAATTTCAAGTAAGCAATAAAAAAATTACAAATAAAAAATATTTTTAATGATTCAATATATATTTCATCATAAGTAAAAAGATTTGGAAAGATTTGTTCGCCTTCCTGGCCCTGCTAAGTCATCTCCAAGGGAAACTGAGAAGTGGACACCAAAAAGATGCATTATATAGCCTAAATGTCATCTAAAATTCATGCTTATTTGCAACATAGTATAACAAACTATTACATGATCAAAAATGTATTTATTTTAGTGAAAAAAAAAAAAAAAGGTCTCCGTTTTGAATGTCTGGGGTCACCAGAATTTTGTGATGTTAAAATGGGGTCACGAGCAAAAAAGGTTGGGAACCACTGATCTATTGGGTTGCAAAATGTATTTAATGTGTATTTGTTCTCATACATATGCATAAAATGAATGAGGCCTATGTCTCTTAGCTGGTTTACCTCTTCGAGACATTATTAATGGTCCTGCAAAAATGCCAATAAAATGGTCAGGAATGTTAGTTTTAAACATGAATTCACACCTTTGTGTGTAATGTGATTATGTTTTGGTAGTTTGTCAATATTACAAAAAAGTGGGTTCCCTCAAAAAATGTTTGAGAAACACTGAAGGGGTGATGAACATTGTAAAGAAGGTGGTTTTCATGGTCTTGTAGAAGATAGCAGTCAACCTTACTAAAAACCTCAGCAGAAGAATCAGTCTGTGGTCTTTTGTGAGTGTGTGTAAATGCCTCAGTTCAATGTATGTGCAAATTCTGCAGCCGACTGCAGGCTGGCTTTCTCTCCAGAGGTGGAGGACATTCCTAAAGTTAACTGTCCAGATTATACTTGCACTGAGGGAGTGATTGTCTGGGTGAATGTGGCCGGCCAACAAGGACCAACACCCTCCATCTACAACCAACCTCCTGTCTGCTACTGGCCGGATGCCTGCACCACACATCTATTTGTTTGGCTTTGATTCTTCGACAAAATATTAGCTAATACAGGCAAGATTCATTCACATTCCACACAGTTCAGGTATTGATATTATTATCAATGCAGGAGATTGTTGCAAAGCCGCATCCCTCTGCTCGCAAAGTGTGATGAATGAGCTATGTCAGCGCTGAATAGTTCTCCTCATTGTGGGATGTTTTGAAGAGTTATGTGCACAATTAATCTTTCCTTATAAATACGCAAGGAATATGCATAAACAGTTGTTCTCATTTGGAAAATAAACTAAATATTTGTAGACCTCATCAAGGAGTAACATGTGCGTCTACCTCGTGAGAGTTTAGAAAGGCTGTAAAGGTTTAACTTGCCAGAACAGTTATGAGTGTATTTGCAGAATTTGGTAGTGTGCGAAAGTACACTTGTCAAACCTGGGTCAAATTCCATTTGCAAATAATTATTGGTGTTTGTTTTAACTTGCTAGAAGTACCAGATGTTGGGTTTGCTGTAGGATAAGTGTGTCAGGTGGGTTTTTAAACTGGTGATAGCCTTTCATGAACTCAGTATGACATGTAGTGATGCACTTTCTCTGTTTCAGCACAATGAGCAAACTTAAACAAATGTTGACAAAAAGTGTTTGATCCTGGGCTTTTGGACAGTTACATTATGGGTAATCTGTTTGTGATTTGGTGCGGTGTATGACTGATAAGATTGATTTAACATTAGCATGAGGAGGATATTATCTTTATAGATTTGTGCATGATTTAGAGTTTTGGGAACACAGAGTCTAAGCTTACAGTCTTAAATGACAGCCTTTCCCTATAAAAGCCTCGTTGAAGCAGCTACAGACCTGTTTTCCCATGCATTCCATGTGTTTGTGTGTGTGTAGTGTGTGAGCATTTTCTAAAGTAATCTCTGCTGGAAACAAAAATCTTATTGAATCTTGATGCCCATTTTGGTGTATTTAATTTGTTATCCCTTTAGATTTTAGTGTGACTGTTTTAGATGCTTAAAAATGTTCTCACCCAGTGGATAAAACTTGTTATCCTTAAGAAAAATATAGTTTATGATTCTGTCCTCAATGTAGTTCAAGCCGATGTGGATCCTGGACAGACTCAGACTGCATTTTCATGTTCTTTCAGGTCATTCTGATCCAGCTAAGGGGCTCTTTCCAAAATATTATATATCCATTTTATGAGGTTAAAAACCTGAAATTCATCAGGCACTGTCTGCGATACAGGTTCTGGATTGTAAAAGTGTTAACGCATTGTCATGGAAGAATTTAAGATGCATATTCCACTTTGAAAAAAAAAAAAAAAAGATTTGTTTTCATTTTGTGTTAAGAGAGCAAGTGAAAACTCACATGTAGATATATTCATATAAAGAATTCACAAATCATAAAATACATCTGTTCTTCTGGAAATAAGTCACTTCTAACCATTGACTAAAGCTTTTCTCTTTTTTGCTTTTTCTTCCTTTAGGTGTAGCAGAACCCAGCCATGCAGATAACAAGTAAAGGGTCAAGACGGAGGCCTTGGGTCAGTCTCTGGCAGAGGAAACAGCTTTTTTATTTTTGCATCACTCTTGTCCTTGTTCAGTTCACAACAGTCCATGGAACATTGGAACTCCAGCTAGATGAAGAACAACCAGCAGGAACAATCGTTGGTGACATTAGCGCTGGGTTACCGCCTGGAGAAACTGCAAGCCTTTACTTCATCTCAGACCATGAGGGCACAGGTGTCGGCAGTGACCTTAACATCGACGAGACCACAGGCATCATTACCACTGCCCGACGCCTGGACCGAGAGCAGAGGGACCACTACAGCTTTATCGCCGTGACGATGACCGGAGTCACGATCGAGGTCTCAATCACCGTCAACGACATCAACGACCACGCACCTGTGTTCCCCAAAAAGAAAGCTCTGTTAAAGATACCTGAGCACACAGCAGTAGGGACACGGTTTTCCCTGGAACCGGCAACTGATGCAGACAAGGACCAGTTGACCACCCAAGGTTACACTATTCGAGAAGGTAACGTGGGCCAGGCGTTCAGACTGGAGACCAAGAGAGCTGCTAACAAGGTCCTGTATCTAGACCTGGTGGTCAATGGACCGCTGGACAGGGAGAAACGCTCAGCATACACCCTTGTCTTGGAGGCCTTTGACGGGGGTTCACCCAAAAGAATGGGATCCATGACCCTGGACGTGACTGTGACTGACATCAACGATCACGCTCCAGTTTTCAATCAGAGCCGATACCACGCTATTATCTCTGAAAGTCTCCCACAAGGAAGTAGCATCCTACAGGTTAGTGCTGTAACTAAGCGCATTATATTTGTGTATGTTCGATATTAGTAAACATAATGCCAAGTTGTTTTTTGTCTGAAATATCTTTTCAGGTGTTTGCAGCAGATGAAGATGAGGGCGATAATGGTCTAGTGCTTTATGAAATCAACCGCCGTCAGAGTGACCCTGACCGCTACTTTGTGATGGATGTTAAGTCAGGGGTCATCACACTCAATAGACCCCTGGACTATGAGCTAAAGAGGGTCCATGAACTAGTGGTTCAGGCCCGTGATAATGCCAGCCATCCTGAGGTAAGTGCATTATGGGTATTCAGCATAGTGCATTCAATTAAATAGGGGTCAACTGATGATAAGATTGTTATTTTTTTACGAAGTAGAATAATTAGAAAACTAGTTGATGCTCAAATTTCAGCACAAACATAAGTAATACTCGTATTTTTTTTTTAGTATGTACTATACTACTAAGACTTGAAGAACTGATCTGTTATCTTAATTTGATTAGTACTATTTACAGTTAACTGAGCAACAATAACATAATTCTGTAAAATATCATCAGAAATTACATTATATCATTTTTACTGAAGGAGAACATTAACAACAATATTCATATTATTGAATAATGAATTATTTGTGTAATGTGATGAGCATTATCATGACTATGCTCTGTCATCCTTCCTCAGGTGACCAATGCATTTGTGACAATTCATGTCCGTGACTATAATGACAACCAACCCACCATGACCATCATCTTCCTCAGTGAGGATGGGTCTCCAAGGATCTCCGAAGGGGCTCAACCAGGCCAGTATGTAGCTCGGATATCTGTCACCGACCCAGACTATGGAGAGTATGCAAATGTAAATGTGTCCCTAGAGGGCGGCGATGGGAAATTTGCTTTAACCACCAAGGACAGCATCATTTACCTGATATATGTAGACCAGGTTTTGGACAGAGAGGAGCGGGATTCGTATGATCTCAGGGTGATGGCCACAGACTCCGGCACCCCTCCCCTCAGAGCGGAGTCATCCTTCACCATCCAAGTGACAGATGTCAATGACAACCCCCCTCTGTTCGACCAGCAGGCCTACAAACAGACCATACCTGAGGTTGTCTATCCGGGTTCCTTTGTTCTCCAGGTTACTGCCAGGGACAAGGACCAAGGCCCCAATGGAGATGTCCGATATAGCCTCCTCAAAGACAAAAACTCGCACTCTGATTGGTTTTCCATCGATCCAGTTACAGGGATCATTACCACAGCCACTGCTCTGGATTTCGAATCAGAGCCTGCACCCAGCATCACTGTTGTTGCAACAGATGGTGGACGCCCGCCGCTGTCATCCACAGCAAAAGTGGACATTGTGCTTCAGGATGTTAATGATAACACACCTGTGTTTTCCAGCAACTTCTACAATGCCTCCATTAAGGAGAACACCCCAGCTGGGACCTGCTTCTTAGAGGTAAGGGAAACCCTGAAGAAGAAAGTCTTTCTGCAGCCTTCTGCCTCTGTTTCCTTAGTAGTCCTCTTTTATCTTTCTCCTCTACTCTCTACACTCTACTCTTCTTAATTTTTCAGAGAGAACTGACATTTTTAATTCTCACGGTGCTCAATCTTGTAGTATGTTGGCCACAGCACTATTGTCCTACTTATGAAGCCAAAACCAAGTATTCACTGTCTCCCTTGTCCTCTCATCTCTTTATTCACTCTCCTTTTTCACTTACACCCTCCCTGTAAGCTCCCTCTGATTACTCCCCTGGCAAAAGCCTGATTTATACATCAGTATAAATGAGTCTGGAAATCAAAGTCATGCCTTAAATGAAAAGCAGCTTCAAAGTCCTGGTGCAGAAAAGGAGGGTGTATTTGGAGGCAGTGGCATTTTGTAATGTGATTCATAAAAAAGTGGGCTCTGAGAGGAGAACTGCAACCATTCAGTGTTTTCATTTAGGACTGAAAGGAGATTTATAAAGGTAGGAGAAGAGAAAGACAGGGAGGAAGGCTTCACCTGCATTCCTCAAGCTACTGTGAGGAGATTTACTCTGTGCTGGTATGTCCTCTCTCTCACCTCCCATGGTTGTCACGGTAACCAAGCCAACAGCATAGGGTGAGCGCTTGGTATCGGTGCAGTATCTCGCAGCAGATTGTCTGTTTTTGCTTTTATCTTGATTCCAGCTCTTCTGCATAAAATGGACCTCTCCTGAGAAATGGACAAGCATGACGACCTGTTTGACTTCCAGGAAGATATTAAATGGCTACTGCGCACCGTTCTCACCAACCGTTTGTACAGGGCAGATGGGGGGAATAAAGGGAATCAAAATTAAAAATTTATGAACAGTTTTCATTCATCGATTCAGTTCTGGTTAGCAAGATCAAGTAACTGCTGCACTCTCTGTTCTAATAAATCGTATATGTTGTTAGTTGTTATGCTTATTTTACTTTTTTCCCAGTATTAGTCAGCCTGTTAGACCATTTACTGATGAGTTACTGTTGTTTATAATTGTTGAAAAGGGAGCTGGATACAAATGCAGCTATAGAAACTGAGGCTTAACAGTAAAGTTATATATGAGCTCATTATTTGGCAAACAAGAGGTTGCTGTTTTCCTTTTTTTCTAATGCAGTCAGTAATGGTTTATAAAGTGTTTACAACCTAATTAGTAAGGGCGATCTTATTATCAATCAAATCAATCAATCAAATTTTATTTATATAGCACCGAATCATAACAAAATTTATCTCATAACACTTTACATGTAGAGCTGGAGTAAACCTGACTCTCATTATAAAGTGGTAACAAAAACAGCCCTTTTCTCATTCTCAGATGTTACTGCTAAGGTTGCACCAATCTGATATTAGGATTGGATATCGGACCCTTTATCAACATTTTAGCTGGATCGGGGATCGGTAAAAGCAACCGATCAGTTAGACCGATTCGTAAGACCGATCCTTCCCCTTTAAATTTTAGCGACACGGACTTCATAATGCATGCTGAACGTAATTCTAAAAGTAACACGATGGACCTGTATGTGGAGGATGTGGTGGATTATATAGCTCTGTAGATAAAGCTGTGAGAAAATGAAGGTAAAAGTGAGCTCCCTTCACGTTATCATTGACAACCTGCTGTCCCCCAAAAACAGATTTGCGACTGGGAGAGGGACGATGTGTCGGACAATATGCCAGACCCCCCCCCCCACACACACACACACACACTGACTGATTTATACTGTTGGGATGTACAACAGTAGTCGCCATTGACTCATGCCCCCCCGGGAGAGTGTGTCCCCCAGTTGAGAATCTCTGCTCTAAATCAACGATATTGGATCAGTATCGGGTATCAACCGATCGGCAAGGTCCCAGCATCGGTATCGGCATCGGAACAACACTGAAAAAGTGAGAGTGGTGCATCCCTAGTTACTGCTAGAAATACAGGGTTTGGGCAAAATAATGGAAACACCTTAAAAAAATCAACAAAATACAATTTAATATGGTGTAGGTCCGCCTTTTGCGGCAATTACAGCCTCAATTCTCCGAGGTATTGATTCATACAACTTGTGAATTGTTTCCAAAGGAATTTTAAACCATTCTTCAGTTAGAATACCCTCCAACTCTTTTAGAGACGATGGCGGAGGAAATTGACGTCTTACTTGAATCTTTAAAACTGACCATAAATGCTCAATAATGTTGAGGTCTGGGGACTGTGCCGGCCATACGAGATGCTCAACTTCATTAGAATGTTCCTCATGCCATTCTTTAACAATTCTAGCTGTATGGATTGGGGCATTATCATCTTGAGGTGAAAGTGTTTCCATTATTTTGTCCAACCCCTGTAGATCTTCAAGTGCAGTGATTTTAGTTCAAACTCAAGGCCACATGCACAGATTTTCAAAGTCTATATTTGCTGACCATTTTGTTGGTTTTGGAACTGGCAGAGGGGTCTGTAATGACTGATGTAAAGTTTGAGAGGGAATAATAAATAATAGTGATATGAGATGCAAATAGAATAAAAGGAAATAAAATAGGGGAAAGATGTGGATTAAGTGGCGGAAAGAGTTTAAAATGAATGAAAGGATGCAGATAAGTACAGCTTTAACATGATTGATTTCCAAACTGTCTTCAGAATCACATATACAGCCTGTCTGTTGCAGAATTATCGAACCCTGTAATTTGCCCCAATTAGGCTGCTCTGTTGAATTATTATATCCCTCAGCCTAATAAATAAACCCCCTGGACCTCAACTCCAGTTGTTGCAACAGTTGTAATCAACTGTTAGTCGTTTTTTTTTAACCCCAGCCAGCAGTTATTCTGGCACTTTGAGCAGGCCAAATCCCATGACAGACATCACGGGTGGTTTTCCACTATGGCAGATCGAGTGAATAGGCTTGATTTTCTCATTCCGGCACGTTCTTAAAGGTTTGCTCTGACTGAGCCAAGACTCTGGGCGAGAGTCCCCCCTCATGAGGGCTGTGATTTGCACGATAATGGTAGATGTTTGGTACTTTTTTTTTCTGGGCCAGTGGAATATTGGGCCACTCACATAGGACACACACACAAATGATGTTAGACCTGACATCATCTCCTAATGGATATCGTTTCATATTTGTTCTGTATTTTCTCCATTTGCTCGCCAACCAAGTGTCAAGTTTATGGAGCGTTTGGTATTTTACTCTGTCAAGATAGTGACAAAGTGAAGCATTGGGTCAGCTGGTCCAGAAGGCCTAGTTTACATTTTTGTGTGATGTGTATTTGGCAAATAAGTTCAGGTTATGAAGTTTTGTCATGTGACTAATAGTGTCAAGATGAAGGCAAAATGTTCTCACAACTGCACTAATATTTACAGTAGATACGACTGTTAGAGTTGTGGGAGTGTTATTGGTCTGGCTGCATTTTGGACATCTCATATAAAAATATAGGATAAAAAAAACAAATGACTGATATCTAATCATTAAACTGTGTCATAAATATCATAAGTGTAGCATGGACAGAGTGGACACATATGCTAAGTGGCTTGTTCATCTCTTTTCTGCTTTTCTTTTCCCTTTTTTTCTCACATTTGCTCAGTCTGTTTCCAATATTTGCTGTAATTTTCTTTTACTTTTCTTTTCATCGTGCCTCTTTTTCTGTCATTACCTACATGAACACATCAAACATATTATGCAGTAATAGTGAATAAGAAGTTTCTTATCAGTTCAACCACGATACTAATCTGTAATGTGCTGAACTGTTTATTTAATCGTGACACAAAGGAGTTATTTATTTCTTGGTTTCCCTGCTTTCCTCTTCCTCCGCTTCCTTTAAGTATTTCCCAGGCAGGAGAGGTTACGGTGCCTCTGTGTGTGCGTGTGTGTGTGTGTGTGTGTGTGTGTGTGTGTGTGCTCACACATCCATTCATGTTTATATCCTGTGAAGGTAGAGGTCATGAGAACATTCTGAATTAAGACTCGTGATGAAAAGTGACGAGCATAACACAAAAACATAAAATCTAAAGGTACATTCAGCTCGTTTTTTTACACTTTATAATTTCGTGCTGACAGATACGTTTAATACTGGGGTGGAGAGTGTGTATGTAAAATTCACACGGAAAGAGTATTTGGTCTGCGCACGCTCTGTGTGAATGATTATAAATGGTACTGAGTTGATATGATTGCTTTGAGGTCTGTCTTTCTATTTCTTGGGCATAATCTGTGATTCAGAGTCTAAACCTCTTTTCCTCTCTGTGTGGGTTGTGCCTTGCCGAGTCTCTGCCAAATCCAATGACATGCTCACTTCTAGCATGACCTGGCCTCTGGGAAGCCACCGCTGATCTCTCAAACAGTGACACAGAAAATATCAGTCGATAAACGGCAAGGCCAAAGGAAGACATGAATATACATAAAATCTGAAAAACATGTTAAAATCTGGTTACAAATAATGGGAATCTGCTTATTGCTGTGAGTTTGGAACACCTACATAAAACAGGACTGCATGAGAACCTGCAACCTAGTTAAAAACAAGACAGTAGTACAGGAAGCAGTGCTGTCACAGCCTGTATGCATCAACATCACAGTATCCATGCCTGCATACATGTGCATGCCTGTATGTCAAACATCTGTGTATATGTTCTTGTGTACACTGGTAGAGCCAAGAAATCACTTTCAGCAGGTGATGCATCTCCCCTGTGATGTTCACCATGTGTTTTCCTGGTCAAGCCTGTTAAACAGTATTCAATCATTTAGACAGACACACAGATGTGCACAACTGGGAGATGTACAAAGGTAGGGAGGGGTTTGATCTACAACAGAAATGCATTTGGAAGAATATAGTTAGACGCAGATTTAACAAATGAGGAAGAATAAGAAATAATGTATAGAAAGAACATGAATCATTCCTTAAGGGCTTAAGTCTGAGCTGTTGCTCAAATGTTTAAAGAGCTAAAAAAATTTTCATGATCCATTCCATTGATTGAGCATTAATTGGCAATTATTTTTGATAATCTGTCAATTTTTTGGGCTGCTTTCCAGTCCTAAAATACCAAATATTGATGCACCTATGTTCACAAATTTGACACAGTACTGTAGGTTGGTTACTAGCCAGTATACTAACAATAGTTTTTAAGGAAAAATATCAACCCTGGAAAAATAGTAAAAAAAAACAAACCAAAAAAAAAAAAACAACTAACATAAATATACAACAAATGAATGGATTTTTATAGACTTCAGTCTACTTATTGCTAAAAAATGCATTTCATTATTTTGGAAAAGAACTCATAAACCAACTGTTAGTCAGTGGATACAGCAGATGCTTTCTACCCTTCCACTAGAAAAAAATTCCAATATTCTTAAGGGCAAACAGGACTCATTTGAACGTGTTTGGAATCCTTTCATTGTGTATGCTAAGAATCTAAATTTATTGGAGGACAATGCAAACATTTGAAAAAGTTACCACTGTAGCTTCTAAAGGTGGATGCTCAGATTTCTGTATTTTGTATATATATATATATATATATTTTTTTTTTTTTGGTAAACATGATAATGTTTGTGTTTGTAGTCAACAGGTTGCTTGGATCTGATATATGCACTGTTTGTTGTATGTTTGTTAAAATGATAAAAATTTAAATAAAAACATTTTGGCAAGAAAAAAAAAAAAGACTAAAATATCAGTAACTTCATCATAAACTAGATTAACTACTGAACTGAATTATAAGGTAAACATAATAAATACGTAACTGGATAATTCAGTAAATAAATCTCTGTCAATAAACATAAAATCTTACAGCAGTTATTCAATAAATCTTGAATTGAACATCAAACTCACTGCAGAAGTGTAGCTAAATCTATGTATAATATTTGTTTTTATGCTAATTCCTCTTGAGAAGCCTGGTATTAGCTGATTATTAGAGCCAAATTCTGCTGCTACTATTAAAATATTAATGTAAAGTGTCCTATTAGTTCTGATGAATATGTTTTGTCGATTCAATAGGATATCTCAGACTGTTAGCTGAACAAAAAACGTGTATCTGTGACACAAAATAAATGAGAGACAAGTGAAATTCAACATATGGTGTAGCCTTATTACACAATGACCTTCACAGATGTTTTTAAGAAGTGCTGGTTAAGAGGAAAATTTGACCTTTTGGAGGCAAATCAAGATCAGCTATTGGAGATATCTCATTCTGTGACAAATAGATATCATCTCTCACCTACTCAGTATGCTTTGCAGCTAATGAAAGTAAGAAAAAAAAAGTCACGAAAGAACACGTGAGTGTGGTGTGAAGGTGACTGAAATAGAACAAAAACATGTAAGGAGGGAGACAGGTTTTCTTTTGACAGGTGGAGTTAGTCCTTGTGAACTTCCTGTATAACCATTTAAACAAACACAGCACGTCTGTCAGAGCGATCAGCCTTTTTTGGTGTGAATATACATCGCTGCAGTCCATAAAGCCCTATAAGGAAAGGCCATTTATATTTACAATCCACACAATGAGACTAATCACATTTTCTAGAGCAGAGATAGAATGGTGGCGTTCAGGTTAAGCTTCTTGTATCGTTCTTTTCCTGGTTTCACTCTGAATCTGAACCCTGTGGAAACCAGCGCCAGACCAAACCACAGCTTCCACTTGGAGCTCGCACATTCTCCTCCAGGCCAGACTCTCAACACGCACACTCTAATTTTTATTAAGCTTGAAAATGTAAGGGGAAGATTAAATTTATTGTCTGCCCGCTTGTTAATGTACAGTGGCAGCCGTGCTTCAAATACAGGGCCCGGTGTTGAAACTTTTGCCGCGTGTGTTTTAATTATTCTGTCAGTGTGTTTAATGTGCCCGGATCAACGGTTGATTGAAGACGCTACAGGTTGGAGGCGTCACTGCCACCACACGCCTACATCCAACAGGTGATCGGCGATGACAAATGGACGGGTTAACGCGCAATCAGCCAAAATTTGGTGAATCGTCTCATGCTGTTAACAGCTGGCCCTTGTTCTGACACGCTTGCACTCTGTCTCGTCGAGTAGTTTGTGTCTCTGTCCTCCGCTCATTCCCTCTGACTCGGACGTCTTTCAGCTGCCAGCTTGGCCGACAGTATGTGTGTGACGAGGGATCAGGATGGGGTGTCTGGTATGCAAACTATTCTCATAACATCCATCATCACTCACTGTGTATTCGTCACCTGTTTGCTACTGCGGGCTCAGTTACCAGGAGTAACATCCATCCTGGTTTATCCATCTGGGTTTTCCCCCCTGGTTTCTACATAGTAAGATGGGCTTTACTGGTTAAATGTAGGATAGATCTAAACTCATGAGATGTTATAATCCCCCAAAACCCCATTTTCAGTACGACTTACACATATGGTAGTTTTGCAGGGTATTTATTTATTTATTTATTTCTGTTTTGGTTTAGTTGTAGTTTTGACTGATTGATCCAGGATTTTTACAGTTAGTATGATGGTTCATTCAATTCCACTTTAGGGTTGTGTATCGGCAAGAATCTAGCAATATGATACAAATCACAATAGTAGGATCATGATATGATATATCACGATATATCATGATACTGTTAAAAAGGCAATTTTTACCTCCGCCAAGTAGGTTATGTTTTTGTTGGCACTGGTGTGTCTGTCTGTCTGTCTCTCTGTGTGCAGGATAACTAAAAAAGTTATGGACGGATTTGGATGAAAATTTCAGGAAATGTTGATACTGGCACAAGGAACAAATGATTAAATTTTGGTGGTGATGGGGGGTAGGGGGCACTGATCTGCCTTGGTGGAGGTCTGCGCTCTCTGAGTGCTTCTAGTTTTGTTTGTTTCTTTTTTTTTTAAAAGATTATTTCCTGGAAGAATTGAATTACATCAGAAATATGTACAAATGCTAAACACATTTTTATTTGACCAGAACAGGATCTAATGCTATATCACAATATTTTTCCAGTTCTCCTAGTTTCCAAAGGAACTAACATCTGCCTCTCTCAGACAGTAAAAAGTGCTTTTAGGATGCTTCAAATAACCATTATTTCATAAAACAGTGTTAAATAATAATAAATAGGATATTAACAATAAAGAAAAACAACAAAAAAAAGAACCTGTGCCATATCTGCATTTGAATAAATACCTAAAAATATCAATGCAGTACTTTTCAATATCGATACAGTATTGTGAAATGAAATATCACGATATATTGCAGAACTGATATTTTCCATATTTTCCAATACATGTCGAACATCCCTGTTCGACATGTATTGATTTATTAACTTGAGTTTTATTTATTTATTTAGGTTTCATCACTTAAATGTTATGTATCTGTAATTTGTAAGATTGTGTAGGAAAAGCTATAAATGCATTGTCTCTGGGGTTTAGTTTACCAGCAGGTTAGATAAGGATTTCTCCTATTCTTCACTATATGCAGAAAAATATCAGAACACATCACATTTACAACTTGTACAACTTCCCATTCCTGTTGCTTTGCAATATCAACCTAAAAAAATGTTCATCTCAGTTCAGGTCAGTAATAATAATGTGTCTTGATAAATGTCAAATTAGTATTTCTTCAAATTTAAAGTCTCATATTTCCTCCTGAGTGAGAGCTGAACAAACCAGTTTATAATGATTATTTATAATCAGAATTTGACAAATATTTTGGAAATGTAGAGATACAACATTTAAAACAATTATAATGATTAAAAAAATCAATGTTGAGCAAAACTAGATGAAATAAACTGAAGTATTTTGTAAGTGTAAACATATATAAACAAAATTAATACTAAACATGAATGATTATTGTATTATTTATCACAATAGTCAGTCATATGATGGCATTTATCATCATTGTTTTGTAGCTTAGTCCCTTGTTAACGATGAAATATATGAATTCAATATGTCCTAATGTGTTTGTCTTTATAGTGTATGTCTGTGTTTGTCTTTATAGTGCATGTCTATGTGGTTGAATCCATCATAACTGTAAACGAAATTTGACATTTTGATGCAAGACCAGTTAGGTAACATTGCAGTAGATCATCCACAGATGTTTCAATAACTTTTTTTTCCCATTAATAGTTCTCATAGATTTCACATAGAAAATGTTATTCTTCACAGGTTTGTTTTTGTAAGAGCATTTCAATCAGAGTCACTGTTGGGTGTTTAATTCTGGCACAGGTCGAATCAATTCCCTTTTTCTTCCCAGAAGCAGTAGTTTGGTTCCATATCACTAGCTGTTGGCATATGCTGGGTTTTAAACCTATCAGAGTGTTCATTCATGTGTAATCTGACTGGCCTATGCCTCTGCGGAGAGGATGGCCTTACGCCTCATTAAGCCCAATACTCTGTACCATATGGCAATGAGGGGCTTTCTCCACTCTCACTTTCTTTTTTGCTCCCAATTTACTGGTTTGTGTTCCATTTCTTCATCTCATCTGGTAGTGAGTAACTGCCTTTCCATTCTTTTCATTTTTTGCCTTGGCTTTTACTCTCATGGCTCCGCAACCGATCTTGGCAACTTTATCTTTTTTGCTTTTCTATTGGACATATGTGCAGAACTTTACTGATATTTACTAAATGTCGAAAAGTGCATAGTTTTTCCATTAAATCATTAATTTGTTTATTCATTATCGTGATATGTCACAAGAAATCATTCCATAAACATGGCAACAAACATAAATTTATCACATTGATTTACAGATATATTTATTAATATATTACCCCTCTGTTCCATACTAAATTCAAAAAAGATTCAGTTTCCTTGTGTGTCCACACATACCATGTCGTGTTTGTTTTAAAACTCTTCTTCTTCACTTGTTGTAACATCCATCAACACCCGTTTTTTTTTTTTTTTTGGTCATGTGAGGTCTTTCAATTGCAGTTTTGCGTGATATATAAATTTTGCTATGCCTGAAAAACCACTTCTTGCAAGCGCAAAAACTTTACATCAAAAAATGAGCGTTTTGGTGAGTTTTCATTTTTCCATTAGGCAAATTTTTATGTGCAAGTTATATTTGTGCAATTTAAGGGTCAAAGGAAAAGTGACTAGAGATTGAGGCAATAAAATATGGGATTAATTTATTCCTTTGCACCACGCTGCTTCTATGTGTTATAGTTTGCAATAAAAAAATACTTCTACATCACTGGAATCATCACTTTTCCCTGGAATACAAACCAGCTGGGATGCAGTTAACCTTTAAAGACATTGAACTATTTTTGAGGCATCTTCTAAAATGTTTTTTTTTTCTAGATTTAGCCTTTTCTAAGTGATTTATCACCGTTCATTATAATATTATCCTCTGCATTTTAAATTTTTCAGTCAAAATCAGGTGTTTACCTACATTTAAGTTATGGATAGTGTAGATGTTTGTAAAAACTTAGAACAAGTTATTATACCAAAACAAGTTATTATACCAAAATAGAAAAAAATTGAAGAAAAAGTGACTTTTTCAGCAAAATATATCATTAACTGAATGTAAAAACCCAACTACCACCCATTGTCAAGCATGATTTTTGACAGTAGTGAATCAATGAGTCTCTGAAGTCCAAAAACGACACATCTGATACTGCTGAAAAGCTGAGAACCTGCATTTTACCTGAATTATTAAAATGTACTGATAGGTTTAGCGGTTCAAAAGTTAGTCACTGTTTTAGATCAGTAGATGCTTTTGGTCGCCAGTGGCTGTTTAGGTTCTTGAGAGTTAATGAACAGAACAGATTATCAGGGAAGTAATTAATTCACTTAATGTTTCAGCACTGCAAAACTGATAGAATAAAGAAGCTAGACTCTGGGCGCCCTGACAGACGAGTGGTTAGAGCAAATACCTGCTGCAGTTCATTCCCTTACTCTTCTTTTTTTTTTTTTTGCTCTTTTTCCGCCTTGTCTCCTGTCTCTATCCAAGAAAGCCGT
Organism: Sphaeramia orbicularis; assembly: GCF_902148855.1. Classification (NCBI taxonomy): domain Eukaryota; kingdom Metazoa; phylum Chordata; class Actinopteri; order Kurtiformes; family Apogonidae; genus Sphaeramia; species Sphaeramia orbicularis. Next base: position 31,734,716 of record NC_043970.1, read on the forward strand.
AAAAAAATTGAAACTACAGTCTGTTCTCAAATGTACAAGATAAAAGTGGTGTTTCTGAGTATCAGCAGATTTTCTACTGAGCAATGACAAAGAAAAAGTTTGGCGAGTTGCAAAGTCAGTCGGAAACTGACAAGGTGGACAAGTTCAGTTCTACCCAGAACACTGTTGAGATAGCTTCACCGTGTAGCTCACAGCTATCAAACAACTGCAGGCACAGGAGTTCCATACAAAACCCAGACAACAGCGTACACACAGACACAAACACACACAGATAGGTTTTCTATCAGTCTTCCCTCTTGCCTATCTCTTTATTCCAGCTCTCCTGTGCCGCTTTTATATTGTGCGTCTGTACAAACTTATCTGCCGTCCAGATGTCTCCTCTATCTCTGTCTGGGCCTCCATTTTGTCACCGTCTCATCTCTTATTGCTTAAATCCGACTTCTGGCTGCAACAATGGAGTTCAAGAGGGAAAGAAGCAAACTAGCAGACGTACACACACAGTTAGGCGTTGTGCTCAAATGCATGCGTACACAGAAAAGTGCACGTATATTCTGCACATGAGCAGCAGGTGATCCCGAGGCCCTTTGCAGTTCATTAGGTCACACTAATCTAATTTCATGACACATTGAGTTAAGTTGGTGTAAATTATCATCCTTCCTGTGTTTTTCTAAATTGTGTTTGCTTTTGGAGGGGCTCTGCATTTGGGACAGCAGGTGGTCAATAGGAAAGGGGTGAGGGGCGATGCAAGTGCTTGTTTCCCAGTGTATCGAATTCTGTCATTTTGGCTTTCCATAGACATAGATGTGAGACTGGAGGACACTGTAGTATGTGATCAAGACATTTCTCTATGAGTCTGAATGGGTGTCGACAACATCTGTGCGTCAAAAGATCTGATTGATTAAACAAAGCCATATCTCTGCATTGCCTTTCGCAGTGCTCTAGGGCATGACTTCCACTAGGTGTGTTTGTTGCAGCAGCAGAAGCTCTGCAGTTGTTATCTGGCTGACTCTGCTCCTCTGGTGTTGTGTCTATGTCCCAGCTCTCTTCACTCTATTTATTTTCCTTTCGGGGGTCAAAGGCAGTGTAGCTACAGATATTTGTTTTCCCAAACGAATCATCCATTTAATCATTTCACTTGTCGTCTTCTTTTTTTTCTCACCTCAGGAGCTCAAACGTGGAAAAAGATGCTGAGTGAAGCAGAGCAAAACAGCAATGGGGGAAACCTTAGTATTCCAGATCTAGTGTTGCGTTTACGCTGCCAAAGACGCAGTATTAAACAATACCACTGACCCCACCTGGTCAATATGAGATCACAGAAATGGCACCAACCAGTAAAAAGCATTTTATATTCAATATGGTCCACATCACATCTCCCGCTCTCTTTACATCTCCCAGATGCATTTCTTTCATGCATGCTCCTCATATTGTCTTTTCCTTGGACCTCAGCTTTTAAAGGGATAGTTCTCACCAGGAGATGTCTATTAAAGGTTAGAGAAACATCAGGAAGAATGAAAGAAAGTTTCCACTCTCCTAGAGTGGAATTTTTTACAAGGAAATCTCTTACTACTTCCCACCTGTCCACATTAAACTCAGCTACTCCTTTTTGGATCCTTTTTTTTTTTAACTCACTGAGCAGCACATATATGCTGAAGGGAGTTTTTTTACACCGCACACATAGCCTGGAAGAGAGATTTTTTTAGATGACAGTAGATGTAAATGTTTAAATTAAGAAAATACATCAACAGACATAGAGAGGAAAAGAGTTTGTGCTTTACAGGCTTTAAGAGTATAAACCACAGAAAAGTCAAAGACTTATTTCCAGTGTGGGCCTCTGCATGTGAGTGTGCATGTGTGTTTGTGGTCGCTGGCTGCGGTCTGTCAGACAGGGTTGGAGAGGCTGTCGGAGTGGAAATAACTTTACTGTTTGCATGGGCAACTGCTGTGATTTGTTTCGATGAACTGAGTAAATCTTGAAGAGTGAGGATGGCGGGATGGGGATGAAAAAATGCAGGGAAAAAGTGATGACAACAGGAGGAGACGTGATCAGAAAGATTATAAAACAGCTGGAATAGAAAATCAATAGAAATGAGGAAACTGATTTATAGAGCCTGATTATTAACTTTTTCTCCCTCTCATTGTTGCTTCAACTGAAACGGTCCCGTCTACAGATATTCTCTGGAGGTTAGTCAGTATTCCAGCTTACCGCACTCAGTGAACCCATGCATGTAGGGAGAGTATTAATTTAATAAGCAGCTTGAAATGAGGTCTAAACCTCAGTGTTTTTTCCTATCTTACAGGCAACCCGCTCTATGCCCACCAGTGTGCCAACTGCAAAAAGTTTCTCTCATGTCTCTGTTGATGCTTATTGGGCTAATTCATTCATTCAGTAATAATAATAATCATATGTTTGAGTTTAAGCAAAGACAAAGTATGTAGATTGTTGATATTTTCATCATTTAAATGGTCAGCTGCTTCAGGGTGGTCTATCCTTTTCTGACCAGAAATACTATAACGTTATTAAGGAAAAAAGATTCTTCATCTTGCCTGTCACTGAGGTTTCCATCTGCAGTTTGGACAACATCAAGCTCACACAGGGACTATGACAGAGGCTTCTTTTATTGCAGCATGTCTTGTAGTCAGATTACTCTTAAGGTGTTTGTGTTGGAGTCATGTAAGGACTCAAATATGAATCTTTCTGACATGAAACAGTAGTAGCTACGTGTTGTTTTAACCTCACACTGAGTACATTTACAGGCATTTGGCCTGGCCTATAGGTGTTGGCTGAGGTTAGGTAAATCATCTGATTTGGACTGTGTTTTGTCTTGTAAGTTATAAGTGATTTAACCTTAAGAATAAGGATGTGTCAGATTTAATGTCAATTTAGGAGAACCAACGTTTCTTCTGCATGTCGCCCAAATTCAGCCCTGTGGTTTTGGATCAGATTTACTGCGGCCAAACACACCCTGGTGTGCAGTGTGCAGTTTAGGAAGTTTATTCTACTACTTGGAATAAATCTCTGGGTTTTGAAATAACATGTCCATCTTGCAGAATTCAGCAGTAAAAGTGCCACATGTTGATGTTCTACAGTTGTACAGTGCACACAGACATGAGAGAAAAAGGTAGAAGTAGAAATTTAACAGATGAAAACCCACATTTTCATTTTCAAAGTTACTTTTTTTTGCTCTATAGTGGTGGAAGACTTTTCCAAATGCATCAAAGGGATAGCAGCAGGGAGTCACTTCAGCCATTGTTAAATGTCCACATCTGGTGCTTTAGCTAATGTCAGTCAAACCAGATTAAGGTTTTCACATCATGGCTCAACAGAAGGATTTTTGTGGCAAGCAGGAGCAGTTGGTTGGGTGATAGATGAAAAGATGTAAGAAAATACAATACATTTATCACTGAATCTGACACACAGAAAGAAGGGAAGATTTAGTTCTGGTCTTGTCAGGACCAGTAGAAAAAAGAGATGTCTGCTTAGTTTAGTTGATGTTCTGAATGACAGTTGTGGCAGCTTGGTGCAAGATCCACCGCAGAACTGACTCTTATATCTTGTATCACGATCTACAGTCGTGTCTGTGTCTCCTAATGCTTGTACAAACCATTCATTTTGACTTGGATTCTTAATGTGAGACTCCTCTTTTGCTTTCGATGCACAGTCTTTCATAGTCTTTCTCCGCCTCTGTGTCTAGTCGAGGTAGACACTGGTATCTTGGCTAGAGTCCTACTCCCTTCAGGGAAATATCAATTTAGAAAGCTGAAAGTGCTTTCTGATGTTCACACACACACATGCATTTTAGGCCCGTGCATATATACATGCTTCCTTACAAATTCTCAGACACGTGCACAATGATAAACACTCACACCACTGGCGGGCTGTTGAGAGTATTTTGTGTCCTGCTCCAGGGGATGATTATAGAGGAGCTGCTTGATTGCAAGAATCTTAGAGAGCCGGATCTGCCTCTCTAATACCGGATACAAGGGCTAATGTGAATCCATCGAAGAGTATTTTCTCATCTAAAGCCTTTATTTCTTATCTTAAGAATGGTTCTTTCATGTCATGCAGACGGAGAAACCAAGATTGCAGGAAGTTGACAACAGATGATACTGCTTACTCTGTAAATACTGTGTAACTCAATGTATACTTTGCTGTGTGTTCTAATGAGGCGTAGAATGAGATAATGAATTGCAAAAGACTGATATGCACTCATCAAAGACATCTGTTACCTTCATGCAGCTGTTCTAAAGATAGTAAAATGATAAGGTTATCGCTGTGCATTCAAGAAAATAGAAAACACACATGTTTTGCCTTAAAAATTACATTTTCTTGGAGCGGTTTATCTAGTGCTGGCAAGAAATGTCATTTTAAAAGGAAAACTTGAATAGTGTTTTTTTATTTTTTGTATAGTTTGTATGTTGGAGAATATTGTGGTGAGTATATCTAGCTTTGGTTTCATGCTGTGCAATGTGATATGAGAAATTACAGAGTAAAGCAAAAGCTCACAATTATATGTTATTCACACTGAATACTAGTTAGTGCCACAGCAGAGAGTGTGAATGGTGCAGCTGACTTTTACAGGCACCATTTTGCTGATGTTTTATCTTGGGTTTCTTGTTCATCACATTCTGACCTAACCAATACAAGCAAAACCATGATTTTCTGGACTCCGAAGCACCAAATATGTATAGAATCAAATGGACTTTTATTCATGCAACACATATTTTGATATAAGGACAATTCATAGGTATCAGGGAGAGATGATGAGTGAGATGCGGTGCAAAAAGAAGAGGGAGTGATCACACTGATTGCTGCAATGTGGTATGAAAGCAGGAATGCAGGATGCAGTGGAGGTGTTGGCGGTTACCATGACAATGAGAGACGTGGAGGGGACAACCATACGAGGCGGAGCCAAACCAATTTATCACCACTTAGTCTTGCGGGTGTGTGTAAGCTTGGTTTGTGTGTGTGTGACTTCACCTCTATCTGTCTGAGTACGCCCTTGAAACAGGCCATTTCTCTTTCTCCTACCTTGCTTTATGCACACATTACGCACACATTAATAAAAGTAGAGCAGGACAGTGGAGAATTGGGTATCAGGCCAGAGCAGAGTGTATGGAGAATATAGTGGCCAGACAAAGGTGCAGGTTGTCTACTTCACATTTTCTTATATTTTCAAGTGATTTTCAGTCTAACCAGTGTTTAAAAGACATTATCTGACAGAAAATGCCATAAGGCTACACAAGAAATGGTATTGATTATATGATAATGGCCACAGTGAAGGGAATTTAACCTATCTCGGCAAATTAGCAATGACTAGTGGGGAATGAGTGCAGATTTGACTTAGCGTGTGTGTGTTGCTACAAAGGATTCTTCCATCGAGAGGTATTTTTCATTGCTGTCAGGGGGAGAGTGGGGTCATGTTATTGTAACTGGGCACAGACAAGAACAGACAGACAGTCTTCATATGAACACTCACCCATGTGAAGGATGGGCTCCATTACTTCATACAGATAGCATGTGCGTTTGTGCATGTATGTCTGGTGTGGGGGGAAGCATGATGATTTCGAAAAACGGTTTGGAGCCATTGTGCAGCGGTAACCATGGCAACTGGACTCTCAGGACCACAGGGAGGCAAGAGGGAGGAGTGGGGGGGGGGCAGGGTAGACAGAAGAGGGAATTATTGGGTGTCGGGGTTGGCATCTGTATCCTATGATAAGCAGAGATGGAAATCTGGGTTTCACAGAGTCAAAGTGGAAATCCATTATGTTTGTCTCCTCATGTGCAAAATTAAAGTGACATTTGAAAGAAATTTCAATTAAAGGAGGATTTGCATGGATCAATACTAGATGACAGATGTTAAAGTGTAGTAATAACTCCAAACTATGCTGTAATTGAGGTTTGTTGGGTCACATGGAACATAGTCAAAGATAAAGACACTTATTCTAAATTATGTAGCAGTTGATTCTACCTTCAGGTGAGTGTAAAAATAAGAAATGCTTGACAAAAAAAATTACTGTACTTTTCAACCACTTTCTCAAATATTACCCTTTTTAACTTTAACTGATGATTTTTATGGTAGGTTTCTGCCATAGTGTAGAGTGAAGGGAGTAAAAGATGTTCTTAAATTCTGCCTACTGATGTAAAACAGCTCTTCAAATTGGGTTGGTTAAAGCATTATAACACTGATAGTGTGAGAAATGATGATATAAAGCATTCTTTTGGTTCTGACATGAATTTGTGGTTCGAAGAAACCCAAAAATTTTGTGAAACATGTTTTGTCTGCCTATGTGTGCAGTACTTGTGTAATATTATTTCATGCACACTCGCAGACTAAATAATGTGTGTGTCCATGTGTGTAAAAGCGTTGTTTCTTTTCCAACATCCAAAGTGTGACTTAATGTGAGGTTAACGATCCTCAGCCAGCTAGAGAGAAACACCATGTGCGGCTTTTATTTGCATCACCTTTAAATCCCTGCGGTCTGCCGCTGCTTTGAGGTAAACTGAGGTAATGCTTTCCCTGCTTTCCACAACTGTAAATATGCTAAGCATGAGCCAGATTGACTGGCACAGCTGTGGATCGTGTGTGGTGGTTTGAATTAGCGGGAAAGTAAATTCAGGTTTAAATTCATACTGTTTTTGTCTGCTTTTTCTCACTGCCTCTTTTGTTTTCTCACTTATCTAAACCGACAGCTCAGGTTTGCTCCAGCTTTTTAGGCTTCTGCATCCACAATACTTCCCCTTCTGTCTCTCTCAGTTTGGTGGAGGATCTTGACGAACACACACACTTGTACACGCAGTATACACAACCTCCAACTGTGGCTCTAAATGGAGTCCTTTGTTTTCTTAATTGTCAAATTAAACATGTCACTCGACTTGAATGGGACTCACATATGCCAGCTGCCAGCTCACCCTATGGAGATACAGGGGGTTTAGGCCTCATCTATTAAAGATACAACCCCCCCTCCCCTGCTTAAACTACTTGAACATGCTAGATAAAAGTATTTTTTCCTCCACACATATGCATAGACACATACTCCAACAGGCACAATGAGGAAAAGTCTGTGCAATCTTTTGTCTGTCACAAAGTGAGGCTGGATGGACAACCCCCCCCCTCATCTGGTTACAATCACCTCACAGGCTGCCTCAGTGTCTTGCTTGCGTTAGCATGTGCAGAGCCCATGAGTATGTAGATGTTAAAGAAGCGTGTGTATGTGTGTTTCTAATCCCAGTGTGCCACTAGAAAGCCCCATCCATCCCAACCCTGTCTGTGAAATATGAAGGAGGAGGAGGGAGGGCCCTTTCCTTTCAAAATGGAAAACTATAACATGGAATAGAGTGGGTGCTTTCTTTCTTTTTTCCCTGTGGGTGATTATTCTTTTATATTTATTTGCCCAGCAGACACCCTGTTCTTGGTTCAATCACACATGCTCCGTTCTACACATTAGCCCGGCCTTTCTTCCAGCTGCCTCTCTCACACAGTGAAGTGGACGTGAACCCTGCAACATTGTCTCGGCTGCCCACTGCCTCATACAATGCACACCTATATTTCACGCAGCGGGATCAGTTCTCCTGCTTGTTCCTTGATGAATGCTTCGAGATGTTTTGTAGTGGCAGGATCATTTTGCTTAGTTAATGTCCTTCTGCTGCACGGCCCTGAAGACACATAATTAGGGCTTAGGATTCAAAGCAGCTTTTATTGGTTTAGATTCAAGAGGGAGGACTTGAACTTGAGCTTGACATCCAATCAGTGGCTCATTTAGTATTTCTGAAGCAGGTGTAGGTTCTCCATGTGAACCATTGTGCAGAAAATGAAGGGTCAGGGAGTTAAAGAAAATCTTGAGTTAAAATAAGACCAATCAATCTTTGGATCTGGAAAAGGTGATTTTTCACTGAGCAACTGGGTTTAAGCCATGTCCATTCACTTAGGCTTACATTTATTCTAAAAACAAAACAGGTTCTACTATTTTTGGAGTAAAAGATTCTATTTTCCAAACCACCCTTTTTCTCATTTTCTCTTTTTGGTTTCACTCATGGTTCACTCTGCTTGTGCACTGTGTAATAAAGTGATTTGGCTTCTTCTTCTCCCTGTCATTTCATCCCGGTGATTTAGAGGGCTGTAGTCAGGTCCACATTTTCACAAGGTTAGGTTTGATGAATAAGACGTCTCCTGGCACAGCTCTTTCTGGGCGTCTGAGAGGGGCTGTGTGTGTGTGTGTGTGTGTGTGTGTGTGTGTGTGTGTGTGTGTGAGCTTTACCTCTTTTCCTTTCGACTTACATCAGTGAGGCATGATATACACCAGAGAGCATTTGGCTGAAATCCTAAATGACATACACTGAGTCACCATGGTAGGTAACAGATGAAATTATGCCTTAATCTGGACAGGGGAGTGTGGAGCTGATACAAAAGTGCTGATACATTTCCGAAAGAAGACCAAAATAACTGATGTAAAACCTGCAATCCAAAAAGTTAAAAATAAAAACTAGAAAAGCACTCGGAGAGCGCAGACCTCCGTTTAGGCAGATCAGCCCCCCCCCCCCGATCAGCACCAAAATTGAATCATTTGTTCCTTGTGCCAGTATCAAAATTTCCTGAAAATTTCATCCAAATCCGTCCATAACTTTTTGACTTATCTTGCTAACAGACAGACAAACAAACAACCTCCCCCCTACCCGATCACCACCAAAATTTAATCATTTGTTCCATGTGCCAGTATCAAAATTTCCTGAAAATTTCATCCAAATCCGTCCATAGCATTTTGAGTTAACTTGCTAGCAGACAGACAAACAAAAAATCCACCCCCCCATCACCACCAAAATTTAATAATTAGTTTCTTGTGCAAGTATCAACATTTCCTGAAAATTTCATCCAAATCCATCCATAACATTTTGAGTTATCTTGCTAACAGACAGACAAACAAACTAAAAATCCACCCCCCCGATCACCACCGAAATTAATCATTAGTTCCTTGTGCAAGTATCAACATTTCCTGAAAATTTCATCCAAATCCGTCCATAACTTTTTGACTTATCTTGCTAACGGACAGACAAACCAACAACCTCCCCCTTCCCCGATCAGTACCAAAATTTTATCATTTGTTCCTTGTGCCAGTATCAACATTTCCTGAAAATTTCATCCAAATCCGTTCATAACTTTTTGAGTTATCTTGCTAAGACATACAGACAGACAGACAATTAGACAAACCCTGATGAAAACATAACCCCCACCGTTCCTTAGCAGAGGTAAAAAGACTGAGAGATAAAAACTGAGGTGGACAGGCGTGCAGGTGGAATCGCAAACAGACCTATTTCAGCTTTACACACAATTTCACGGTCTTTCTGTCTCAGTATCTTAGTATACAAGGTGAACTCAATGCTGGTGGTCTGCATGAAGTTAGCGTGCTGAGTGTTCCATTAATCCTGCTATGTCACACATAACCCGGTTCAACACGCAAACATACGTGCATGCACGCACAAACTGAACATCCAACAGAGGCCAAGAAAGAGGCGAACTGTGGCAATTATACACCTAATAAATCAGTCACTCACTCATTTTTGTATGTATGTGCTCACTGTGCAGCCACCCTCTTACCCTGACACTGCTGACCTTCACACACACACACTCATACATATTTAGACACACATATCTACTAAAACGGCTCACAAATATAGAGGCTCATAATTGTGTTCATTTAGAGGTCTCCTTGGAGTGAATACAAATAAAAACTGGTTTATGAAGTGACTCTGAACCGTGGTATCATTTACGGTACAGTTCTGACATCCTTGTTTGTTTCGTTTATCAACAGACTGAGAAATACAAGTTTAACATCAAAATTTAGTGTTTTTAATTCTAATACACTTGTAATTCACTCTGGTAGTAGATGAATTTGCCTTCTTGTTTTTGTTTTTTGGTTTGTCGAAATCACATGCTAGAAAAAAATAATAGTATAAAGCATTATGGAGGATAGTGTCGATGTTCTGGTGGTTGAAATTCCCCTGTCCCTCTGTCAAACTTAATGTAGACTGAATGATTTTTAGGGGCGGCTTGAACGGAGACAGATGGAATTTGCGGCTGCTGACATGCTTCATAGCATCGGGCTAAAAAAGAGGTGAAAAAAAGGGTACTAGGAGAAGTTAGCCTTTAGAGCCTTCTACCAAATAGGCTGAAAGCTTAAAGCTGGTGAAGAAACACCAGAATTTTCCTTCTGCATCTCTCTCCTCTTGGTCCAAATCAAAAGACTAACTGTAAATGCAAATGACTCTTATGCAGTTTCACCTTCTTATGGTAAAGGGAAGTTGCTTTTCCAAGATTCTATGTTGAGACACAGTGAACAGTAGTAGATTGGGGTCTAGCTTGCATTGTACAGAATCTCAATTATGGATTTTTTTTGCCCTGTGACACTAAAAAACGATCAAACACTGCAGCTTTACAGTTTGAGAAATTAGGGAGAAGCTGGTGATCGTCTTGAGAAAGTACAATTTTTAGACTTTGACTTGTATTAACTTGTTTTTTGGTTAAATTTTGGCACCAAAATATTTAATCAGTTTTTGTCAAAGATCACAGCTCGCGTTAAAGTAGATCTTAAAGGAGTGATATTTTGCTTTTTTAAATGGAATTATGCATGTTAAAACATTTCCCTGTGGTCTACATAAACCTATAAATACCTATATAATCCTATTTTTGAGTAATGATAGGAAAAAGGTCATTTTGAGCGCTGGCCCTTTAAATGCACTTGACCCCAACCCTTTCTAGGTTGTTGGCTGTGCGCTCTGTCCCGTTCAGTCACTTGTGTTCGTTAATACAACCGACAACTGAACATTTTAGGTAATCGGCTCCAAGTTTGGACATATTTTCAGTATGGACTACAACCACTGCTGCTGACAAACAATTATGTCGTACTCTGAGAAATGTTCGTCTGAAGCCTTAACCTTATATGTGCAAATGTCGTGACGTAACTAGTTATAAAACGTAACAAATTAAGTAGGAATTAAAATGGGTTGTAGAAACCCACTCAATTTTTGCCAAAATGAATATAAAGATAGCTTTGCAGCACCTGGAGGGTTCAAATTCAAACTTAATGAACTATTAGGGTCCAAAGACACAAATAAATGTACCAAAGACTAATAAAAGTGGGTTTAACAAAATATGACCCCTTTAAGACAGTGGTACAAAAACACTTCTACCAGAGATTCTTAACGGCAAATTTGTCCCATTAACCCTTTCATGCATGAATTATGAGATTTTTTTCTGACTATTTTTATTCCTCTTTAGGCATGAAAAAAAAAACAATGTGAATGAAATTTTTTTATGAACCTATTTTTCAAGAAGTTACAAAAATGTCCACTCATCTGGACACCATGTGTTTCATTTTTGAAGCGACATACTGTGTGAAAACTATGAAATAAAAACATTTTTAATGTTGCTAGTCTGATATTTTCTCACATTTTAACATACTATAATACTAGCTATTACATACTCAGATAATATGCAAAAAAGAACATGTTTTTTTTTTTTTTTTTTAGAAAAACTGTTCATTACAGTCAAATAACAATTACCAATTGATTTATACTCAAATGTGTCACTGCAGATCAGGTTTATCAAGAACAGGAAAGTTACAGTAATGGGATGAATTATAGTGTATGGGATGGTGCATAAGCGTTCACTGTGTTGGCTGATATGGAGCTAAAACAACAAATCCATGAAAACACAAGAGAACAGCTGGAGAATAACCACTATGCATGAAAGGGTTAATGACAAAAATCAGACTCACTTCTTGGTGTCTGTATCACTGCTGATGGGAACTGATGCAATAAACATTGGTGACTAGAGCAGCATCATTTCACCTGCAAATATATCGCAATTTTATCAAACTGAGCCTTGTCACAGTGAAGACAAATAAGTAGATGTATGTGTGGAAATATACTCCACTGGATTCCGTTGTTGGGTGGTGCAGTGCAGGACTGAGTATCAAGAGATCTGGTTCATGGGTGTAAACATTCTGCCTGGTTTAGCCATCAGTCTCTCACACTTTTAGAAACTTAGAAAATAGGTGGGGTTTTCCTTGTGCCTTATGTTAAGCCGAGGGTTTGGCTGAACTGGACAAAACAGGATAACCGAGTCAGAGGAACCTGGATTTCTCAGGTAGGTGAAACACAAAGGTACATTTACATCCCAACACCTGCGACAGAATTACAGCTGACAGCTCCGTCCTCAGGGCTTAGCCACAGCCTCCATCCAAATTCATATCCATTCTGGACAAACAGGGCTGTACTGCAGTATGTGAAAAGAAATACAGGAAGGTATGACTGACATGCAGGAGTTGCCAACATTAATGTCAACCCAGATAAACTGAAAACTTTAATAATTGGTATGACAGGATTTAACATAATATATGCTGTTATTAGATAGGTGATAGCGTAGTACAGACATCTTTGTGCTATGAGTCTTTATTATCAGAACTGACTACTAAGCTACAGGATGGTACATCATTCTTTTTAATGAAAGTGGTTTAATGGGCCATATGTTGAAAAAATCTGCAGACTTTTGCAGTTTTGAGCCCATTACTCTTTTACATTTCAGTTCTTTCATGGCTGAGCGGCAAAATCTTTGATATTTGCGAGCTTAGGGAATTAGGCATACTGACACGTCTTTAAATATTATGTCACTGTTCTAACAGCTAGAAACAGAAATATACAGTAAATGGGTGACTATTCTTATTCCTCATCTGATTTCGGACCCTTTTAGCAGACCCTTGCAATACTCTTGTGGTGTCTGGGCCCCAGTCCGGGAAAACACTGCATTCACCCCAGAAAGAAATAGGAGGTAGGAGTCAGGTTTGGTTAGCCAGCAGACCACAGAGCCAGGACAGAGGTAATGTGAGATGCAGGCTATAGCAGACCTATGGAAACAGAGATATGTCCGTTTATAGTCCAGCTATGGAGATTTAATCTGTGCTGTTAAACCGGCCAGCAGCGTCCCTCTGTTGGTCCTTTTCTTATGGGAATTTTCAAAGAGAACTATTACTGTGATTTACTGTGGACAGGTCTCAAATAGTGCCCACTCTTTGTCTGTATCTCTGAGTCTATATTTGCCCTTCTGGTTTACTATGCCTGTCGTATCATATCTATATTTCTATATCTACACAGCTTGAATTCAAAACTGAAACTATCAAATGCAGAGCAGCATGTCATGTGTTTATACATGCAGTAAACCTCAGAGTCTCCGTGTACACATATGCGACTGTGTATTTTTCCTCTGCAGGGTCTCTGAGGTTAGGGTCAGCTCTCATGTAACCTGCCCCTCCATGTTTTTAACTTCAATGCCCCCTTCGACCTCACTCCAATGTCCTTATCAATTACAACAAGTATAATCACATGAGGCGCCTCCTGCTCTACCTCAAACTCCCCCATCTTCCCTTCTTCCTGCATCTCCTCAGACTTTATACTCTCTGTGAAGTTGGCAGCGTCGCAGCAAAGTGATATATGTGTTTTTAATTCGTCTGTGATGAAGGACTGGGACAGCAGTATAGCTGAATGTTGGCTGCATATCAAATAAGTATACTCCATATCTGCAGTGGCAATGGTTTTGTAATGGTGGTTCAATATTTTATGATTCTTTAAGTGTTTCCATACATGAGATCTGTCTTTTCACTTGACATGATTTGAATTTGTCCTTTTTTTTTTTTTTGCATCAGTGGTTTCTTATCCAAGGCAAAAAATCTCCTTTAAAGTAAAAAAAAAAATTGTGATAAGTAGCTGAATATTTTGGCCATCTCTGCCCAATTTTCTCTTTTGCCCTTTTTATGTGCACACTTGGAAACAATCATATAGAGCCACACGAACACTCCCACATGTTCCATCACTCTATGTTTCTGTTCTTGTATTGAATGGTGGGAAAAAGTGAATTATCAACAATGATCTCAGCGTTCTATTCTCCATCTGGCATACTGTTTAATACTGACCGCCTGCAGGGTGAGTCAGCTATGAGGAAATTAGTCTAATTACTGCTCCGAATACCTTAACTAACTGCCACAGGGACCTGGAGGACAGAAGAGGACACACAGATGAAGCGAAGAGAAGGGAAGACAGCAGAAGGCTCAACCATCGTCAGGAAGTGGAACAATCCTTACAAATTCATATACCCCCACTGTCTTTCATCTTTGTTCCACCTCATGTCAATCTATTTGTCCGTCTGTATCATCCCATCAGTCCGCTCTCGCCTTAGGGACAGATTTGGCAGATGAAGGTAAATATCCACATATGTGCGTCTGGTTTATCCATCCCTCTGATTGGGTTAAGGCCTGCAAGGGCCCAGGGCAGAGACTGGGGTGAGAGCTGGGTCTGTGGCCCGCTACTCACGCGAGGTGGTGAGTGGGGACCCTAAGCCATCTGTCAGCCCTGTCTCCCTCACATAATGCACACAGACACACCAGCAGAAGAAAAGCAAAGGCAACTTAGACCTTGAGACAAAACTCCTGTTACATAATGTTACTATTTACTGGAAAAGTTTGCAACTGAGATTGTTTTTCTTGGATTGAAATATTACATAGTAATTATGTGTTGATTAGGTTTCATGGTCAAATTTATTTTGTAGAGGATGTCACTCATTGCGAGGGGTAAAATGTTATTTTTAACTTTTAGATGTCGGCATTCAACTGTTCCACTATCAAGATGAACTTTAAGGTGATGTCTCGAGTTTGATTACCAGAGTTAACAACTAACGAGTCCCAGCACTGGGTGGGTTTCAATCCAAATGTATCACAGTTTAATGTAAATATGAAAAGTTGGTTCATCGTCATCATGGTAAAACTAGTTTTTCATCATTTTTGGGCATTTCTGCAAATGCAAATAAAACAAACTGGTCGGAATCTCACCTACTGTTATGTTCAGTGAGCAGAAAAAGTAAAGGTAATTTAGGATGAAATACGGAATATGTGCTTGTATGTGTCTTTGGAGGCAGGAATCTATGGTTAATGCATTTGGAAATTGCAAAGGGTCAAACCTAGTCTGACAGAGGGGGTACACTTACTTCCACCCAAACTTAAATGTAAGAACACAAACTTTTAAATTCCTAATCTCCTCATCTTCTTTGGCCTAGCTTCCTGCTGAGCAGAGATCAGGTTCCTAAACATATAAAAACTCATAAACATAGCATATAGATTTACTTCTGTCATAAAGCTGGACTCACTTCAAATACTTGGAGAAACCTGAGCTCAGCTTCTGCGCAATTATTTATACTGGAATTTACCTGAGGTATACAGCATATATTTACAGTTGGTATATGAGAAGTTGTGTTTGGGCTTGTGTTCATTTGGTCTAAATATGTTTAAGTAAATCATTTGGAACCAGCGTTGAGTGGAGTGTTTGGAAGTGAATGGGAATGGTAAAATGAGTCGAAGTGGTAACATCCCATGTGAGCTGTCGTTGAATGGGAAGCTGGAGCTTGAAGCTATGTGATGCTTTACATGTAAATAGATAATCTCTTTGCATGCATTTGTGTCTATTTCTATGTATTATACACTGTGGGGGGTCAAGTGATGGAGAACTCAACCTGGCAATGTCTGAGCCATTATTCAAGCTCAAGTTTTATTAATGAGGCGGTGAAAATAAAATACAGTTTGTCTTCTTATCAGGGGATGATTTACTCGCCAACTTAAAGATCAACGTAAACTGGTTGAAAGACACTTTTAGGCTAAATGGCTCTGACTTTTACAATCGCTCTTGCCAGGCTGTGGCTCTTTCTTTCATACAAACACTGTGGTGTAGAGTGACTGATCGCGTAGTTTATAACGCTGACTGGCTCTTTGTGGCCCCCCACCCCTGCGCACACACCCACACATCAGCACACACCAACACACACAAAACTCCTCCCTCATCCAAGCTTGTGTTTCACTCTGTCGCTTCAATATTTTATGCCTGTTGTAGCGCCAGTGCTAAAACATTTACAGACCAGTTGATCATGTGACAGTACGAAGGGGCTGTTTAGATGACCACCTTCCCTAAACCTGACATGAGGCATCAACGACGTGAATGGTTACACAACGGTTATACAATGTCTCCACTAGCTGTAGCATCTGTCGGAGTTCATAGACGTTACAGTGTGTCTATGTGGAGCTCAAGTGCAAGGATTATTCCCTATCTTGCTGAACCTATCCACTCTGGAAGCCATTACCTGGAATTGCTCGTGCTTCAAAGGCGTTCATTTCTTGCCCCCAAATTGCGATGACAAATCAACCCAGTCAACTGTTGCCTCCTTGTTCTATGTTGTGATAGAAGGAGGAGGCTGTGTGTTTGAAGTGAGAATTTTCTCAGAAACATAAGAGATAGATTGTAGAAAAATATCGTCCGGTCTTTTCCTGGGGCTGACTTTTTATTCCAAATCCTCTGATGAAATCAAAGTTGTATTACATTTCTATTTCATATCTTATTTCTGTATGGGTGAGCATCATACCGACTGAAGGCTTTTGATTTGAAACTTTCCGAACTGTGAGATTCAGACCTCAAACAACCTTGAAGTTCCTCTGAAGAAATGACAGAGAAGCCCACGAATATTGCATGCTGAGAGGAGCTGTTACATACTGCGCTGCATTTTATCAACAGAGAAATCAAACCATTTTCTCACCAGCAAATAGAAGAAAAAGAAGAGATGTAAACAAACACAGGGACTGGCCTATATGTTGTTTATGTCTATCTACCGTTTCTACTGTTTTATTAGATAACAGGACCAGTGTCATTGAACAGCATGAAAATAAATCTGTGAAATGGGGTAGTGGTGTGCCATACTGCATATTTTGGTATTGATCCAATACCAAGTAAATAAAGGGCCAGTATCGGCGATATCGATACAGATACATTTCAGTAATTAAGGTGGATGCATAATTGAATTGCTAAATCTCAATTAATTTTCATGACCGTTAAGTGTTTTGCGATGTTTCCTTTTTTATTATTAAATAGTTAAAACCCAGGACAGAATTAGGGCAAAGTTTATAAGAAAATAGAAAATACTTTAATATTTTTAATATTTTTTTTCAGAAACAATAGAATAATAACAAAACATTTTTCCCCATACATTGTCATGTCTGGAATTTTTTTCTTAAATTAACAAATTGCACAAAATGATCCACAAAAAACAAAGTAAAACAAAGAATTTTTTTCAGGAAGTGTTCAGAAACTGCAATACAAAAATTAAATCAAAATGATCTGTACCTTATAGCCTTTTTACAAATTATTCAACTTGCTGTTGTCTCATTCTCAGCCTGAAAATATAACCACAAGGCATACCACAATGTGTACAAGAGAAAAACTGAAACTAAAGTAACAATCTCAACACGCTAGTATCGATCTGATACTGACTTGGTATCGATACTATCGATATTTGGATCGATCCGGCCACCACTAAAATGGGGCTTACATGGGGATATAATCATGTCAATAATATTTGTGTTTTGTTTGGGGTATCAAACAGTTTATCCTGTCGGGACTCTTAAAAGTGCCTGGTGAGGTCTAAATACTAGTTTCCTATCGTTGTTGAAACCCATGTGGCACCAAGGCAAGCTAAAACAAACATCCAAAGGAAATTTAAAGTATTTTTAATCGTATCTGACCCAGTTATATTTCATTTTTGTCAGTAGAAGACAGTAGCTGTATGTGCCTATCCGGTTGCCATAGTAACAATCAAGAACACAACCACATCATCGAGGGGCCTTTTCTAACATCTCCAAGGATGTCCTCACAAGTGAAACATGGTATTTGCACATTAGCCGTATTAGAGTATGAAACTGTCACTTTAAGTAAGATCCATGGTCACATATAGTCACAGTAACATACATCAGCAGTGGCGTCTCAACCTGCAGCTGTTTGATTAGAGCTCTATGACTAAACCAGATGTGTTCTCCTGTGAGTCGGCTCCCATAATGAACCAATGAAAGGCCCATTTCATCTCAGCCTCTGTCTGTAAAGCTTTTCTTCTTTATTATTTTACAGAGCTTTGGTCATGGCTGGTCGATATTGGTTTTCATACCTAATCCCTGACGCCTCGTACAGTCTGGCTGTCACTGTCGGGGCTCACTTTTATGCTTGCCATTATACATTTGCACACTCTACACACTTTCTTTCAGACACAATTTATCTGTCACTGTGGGTAGCATGAAGAAAAAATCCCATTTAATCATGTTGTGATTGACAAGCATCCTTTTTGTCCTTGCTCATAATGAGGTTTTCCTGCATGTGAATAGAAATGTCAGATCTGTTACCTAGAGCACAGGAGAGCTAAAGACAGAAGGATGCGGTAACACCCGCTTGTGTGAAGACATTTAAGGACTCCATGCTGTGTACGCCTGTCATATTTTCAACATGTCTGTCTCTCTGTCTGACTGGGAGAATATGAGATGTTCATAAGGAGTTTAAGTGTGGCTTAGATGTGTAAATCAGTGTTGTATAACATAGAGACGTAGGTATAAGAGTGAAAACACTGCTGTCAACAGTCGATATATGTGTTTAAAAGGGAGGGATGAGAGGAGGAAGGTGTGTAGAAGAAAGCAGAGTATGTAAGCAGAGATGGATGTGTTTCTCCTGGGGCAATACTGTAAAAAGGTTTAATTGAATGTGTGGAGGAGAGGTGTGAAATGCATGTCAGCAAACTGTAGTGATTGTGAATCAGACCCAAACTGCCAGGGTTGTCAGGAGGTTAAGAAAAAAGTAACAGTGACATTTCTATTTGTGTGCAATTTGTGTTTTTTTTTAAACACATGCATGAGAGAGTCGATCTGTCAATAGATGTCAACTGATAATCCAGTGACGTTGTTCCTCTGAGGAAAAATCAAAACTTCCTTCAGGAAAATAAATCCTTTAATATGAGCAGTATTGGTCTGCGGATTCCTCTAGGTTCGATGATATTACATGTTTTTTTTTTTTTGTTTTTTTTTTATCCATCACCCACACATCATATCAAGACTGGGCAATATGTCAAAGTAATTTCAGTAAATGAGGTTTTCTGAAAATCATGGCAAATTCCAGAATTCCAAAATTGAGATCATTCCTCTGGAGACCTTTCCTACTCAACATAACATCAAAATGCAGCCTGATTGATTCTTAAATACAGTAAATTCATTGTGAATGTGTTTCTCCAGTCAGATATGACATATAGTGCCAGTAAAGAGTGTTTTGTTTTTTTGTCTTCAGTTCATATAAGCCAGAAAAAAAATCAAAAAATGTTCTAAACAGTAAAAAGAGGGAATTTTAAAAAAGTTTTTTTGGCCGTATTGCCCATTTCTACTTCACTAGAAAGTCTGTTTCAGTAACTGCTGCGTTCCTTTTGCACTAATCATACAATAACATCTCTGAAGGGCATTTATATTTTCCAAAAAACCTTATTATGTAAGCATCATTCTGTTCTTTTTTGTTACCCATGCTTTAACAGTGTTTTGCTGGGCCACTGATGAACTCATCACCACGCCTTATTTATTAACCATTGTTTATTATAGTGACCTCACTGCGTCTGTATTGGTTCATTACAAAGCATGAGGAATTTCAATAATAGGAACTAGATGTGTGCTGAAATGCAGAGTATGAAGCTGATGTCCTTGAGGAAGTTACCGACCACCACCTTAGCTTTATCTTCAGAAAGAGTGTGTGAGGGTGTGTGTGTTTTTGTGTAGGCTGTCTTTCCCTGCGCTTTCTTGTGTGATTTCTGCATAAACGTCCAGTTCCTGAGCATATCGTCTGGAGCAGAACTTCCGCTTTTGCTTCCAACAATAGTGGCAGCTTCCTGGGTTATCACATCATTTCCTTTCTTGGTTGCAACATCGTCTCACACTACCGTGTCCGGTCCAAGAGGCTAGAAATTCACCCAAGTAATCAAGGACAGGAAAAAAGTGGTAAAGATAAAGTAAGGTTCAGAATGAAGTTTTTTTTTTTTTTTTTTAATAAAATTAGCTTTATTTCCTTCATATCTTGTAAGAACACTTCCACTTATGTCTTTTTTACAGTTTTTTTCTGACCTTTGGAACATATTCTTTCATGTTCATGGTGTAAAGAGTGTCTGAAAATCTAATGTTTCACTTATTCTGCAACAGTTCCCCCTTTATGCTACTTCTAAATGCATCCCAAATTTAGATTAGATTTAGGTCAGCTATTTCTGGGAGAATGGAGAATGGAAAAAGGTCAGCCTTGTTTATTTTTTAAACCCCTGTATAGTTTTTGGTCCTATATTTGACACCCTTTAAAGATATATTAAATTAAAATCAATGGAAATTCAAATAAGTATCAAGCATATTTACTGTTCAAATTAAGAGTACAAGCTGACACATACACGCATTAGTCGGAAAATACAAAAAAACTTTGACATGAGTATCTGATGGCTCCTCTCATGTCTCCTGTGTGTTCTAGAGGTTATCTGTATGGTCACTGATCAGGTTTGGCATTCTGCTCTGACGTGTTTGTATGTCTGTGTACATGTGAGATCTCAAGACAAGGGCTTTCACAGGGATTATCGGCCATCTTCACGTTGTCTCGGATCAAAGTACACTGGCCGGGTGGTCTGCAGTGTGTCCAAGAGAAAGCACGACTCTTCCAACTTTTAACGGTTCAGTTTTCTCTGTCTCCCCTTTCTCTGGTTTTATTTCAAAGTCCAAGTAAGGCAGTCATTCAGGCTTACTCCACAATGACAAAACCATTGTGGCGTCCCACTTAGCTGTGTTTCATCATTGTTGAAGTAAATCATGCCAGTAAGGCTGAATCCCACTGTAGGTTTTGACTGAGAAGTCACCAGATACACCTGGCCCGGCGCCGTGTTTATAGCAGCTGCAGAGTGTGATGAACGCTCTAAAGACTCGGTGTGTGCTGCGAGACATGATTCAGGCAGGTCAGAATAAGACGGGCTTAACTAACACACTGCTGACAAGTTAATCTAGTCCTGTTCTTCATCCAACTCTCATTCCCATGCCAGGGATGTGGAGCAAACTGGACCCAAGTGTAATGACAAGGACACGGTTTTCTGCTGTTCTGCTCTGCATGGAATTCACTCTGTCATGCATTTCATCATGCCTGGGGACCTCATTTATTGAAAACATTCTTACAGTGCCTTGTATATGAAGCGCTGATTGTCTCCAATCTTATGACCCAATTTTCCATCAGATGTAATCATAAAATTTGGCATTCTTCTTCTAAATATAAAATTACTTAACTGTTTACTTGACGGTGCATGGCTTGTCAGAATAAAGTGCAGGGCTGCAGAGCTTCTATTACTAAAGATTAGGTCAAGATCAGCAGGTGGATCTCAGGAGATTTTCTCATGTTGCTTTTCCAAAATGCATTAATGTTTATGTGTTTATAGCTCTGAAAATGTGGATTGCGCTGATAGTAGTTACAACAGTGAATCTAATCTGAAATACTAACGTACAATGCAGTTGTTTTACTGATGGAAACAAGAGCCTGTGTTTGTTTTCAGTGATATTCAGAAAACAGCTTTGATTTATCATGAAAATAGTTGGTTTACCTATTCTAGATAGTGTGACATAACATCGAAATGGCTGTAAAAATGATCTCATATGCTTATGAGTTAAAGATGCACTATATGGACAAAAGTATTTGGACTTATTGAGTTCAGGTGTTTCATCACTAACAGGGGGCTTTTACGTAAATTTACTTAAAGTTGATTTTTTTTTAAATCAGTATAATTGTTTTAATAATTGACTTCTAGAGATCTACATCATCTTTGTCAAATTCTGACCATAAACAAATAATTTTCTAGATCATCTGTCAGGAAGAAAAATTAGCTGTTAAACTTATAAGAAATATCATGATAATATTTCAGATCAACAAAAATAAGAAGTCCTACAAGCTGTAGATGTGATGTGTCCTAATAATTTTGTCCATATAGTGTATATTGTGAATCTAGTCATGATAGTTTCTCAATTAATTTACATTTCAAACATTACAAACAACACTACATGGTACCTTGTATGTTGATTTGTTTGGGTGCTTATAAGACATCGACATTACCACATAAGCACGACAAAACAACTAATGCGCCATATGTAGGCCTACATGTATAAATGCAACCCATAATATCAACTAACTTAATCTGTTAATTTAATTTTCACTTTTCTACCTATACATGCTCCAAGATGTATTTTACAAATCCTTTAAATGTGTTAACATGCAGTGCAAAATCTGTATATTTGTTCTGAATAGAAACAAAGCAGTAAATTAAAGCATCAACCTTGAATTCAGGGTGTCATCAGTTGATGCTTTTTATGGGATATGCACAAATTCAATTACTCAGTCTTTGCTTACAGGGTGTTTTTCAATAAATATTAATGTGTGTGTAAAGCTAAGGTCCAACTGTATTTTGCTTAAGGTCCAGATATAGGACTATAACTAGTATATGCTGTAACTTATCATTTATTCACCATAATCATTGCACTTTTTTTTTTTTTCTGAATTGACTTCATATCTTAGAATACAGCTCTTTACGTTTCCATTTTTGTATTTTTATAATGTTCATTGCGAGATTCAAAAATGGAAGCAGGATAAAAGTAAAGAAAAAGTCACATTTGTTTGAAAATGTGCTTCCTTGTGTTATTCCGATCTGTCATGATTACCCAATCAGAGACGGCCATGATGATGATGTGTGTTTTAAGTGAAGCAATCAACTGTATCTGTGTATGTGACTCCACTTTTCCTTTCTTTATTCTCTGTGCTGAGGTTTTCTCAAACTGACACTTGATTCGCTGCACTGGCTGAAAGCCTGAGTGATGGAAAACAGTATCTACTGATGAAGCCAGTTCTTTAATAGAAAACGCATTGCAGTCAGTGTTCTGCTGCTGTAAGCCCAAAATATGAGCTCTGATTATGCATGAGGCTAATGTAAAGATCGTATTTTGCTTGATCATTTTGTCCGGTCTTTTTTTTTTGTTTCTCGTGCAATTACAGCATCTGGTGGATTTTGTGATCTGGTTTCATTGAGTCGTACTGTTCTGCTACTGTATTCCAGCTCTTTGGTCATAACAGTTTTATATGTGCATGACCGTATGTAGGTCTGTGCCAGTATGTGCCACTGTGACTGCCGGAGATTAGTAAGAGCATCAAAGCTTCGAGTCAGTGAAGCAGTGTTCGAACAGGGCCTGAGTTTACTGCCCCCTAGCCTTCTGTCATCGGCCACACCTAGTGGAGAACAAAGGCAGTGGAGGCTGGCACTGAGTGGAGAATGGACAGACTAAGGGAGGAGGAGAGCGAAGATTATAAACAGAGGGGATAAAATGACCTGGCAGTGATACGAGTTAGAAAAGAATTAAGGCTTAACAGAGCTTTTCCTCATTTTAAAGTTTTTTTTTTTTTTAGCAGTTCTTGTGTCCGTTGGGGCCAGATGATGTCACATGTAAATTTCCACATTGGCATCAGATGCTGGATCTTGTGAGCTTAGTAACAGTAAATACATATTTCACAACCCTGTTACTGCCACATAAATGGACATTTAAGAGCAATGTCACCATAATAAACAGCTTAAATGATTAAAGGCAATTATTTTTCTTCACTCTTTTTGCCAGAACATCCTTTTTTTTTTTTTTTTTTTTTTGTCAAGGAAAGAGCTGCCCAGATGTCACATCTTTTCTGTGTTAAATAAGCCTTGTGCAAGATCAATGCTACTGTAGAAATTTGGCATTTTGTGACGAGTAAAAACTAAAGCAGAAAAAAAAAAAAAAACTTTAACAGAACAGAGTGTTTCCATCTGCTCATCACTAAATTCTTTGTTTATGGTATGTTTACGAGGTGCATGTGTTTTTAAGTCAATTTTGGTTTGTGGTCCTTTTAAAAACTCCAGTGCCATCTTATTTATACTCAGAGGTGGTTTCAGTTTAGACACAGCAACACAGCAAAATTTAAGTGTTTATTAAGATGAAAGTAAACAACAACATATTTCATGTTTTCATTGCAAAGGCAGTAACATTTCAGAAGATGATTCTATGGGTAATTTTCCAGTGGTGCCACCGCTGCTGAATGAATGTTCAGCTGAGGAAACGCAGTGCACCCTAAAGTAACTGAAATAAAACAAAAATCAACCAGAAATATTTTTGGGTTCTTTTTTTTTTTTTTTTTTTTTTTTTTTTTTTTTGGTCGAAACCAAAATGAGAGTGGACTGTAGCATAAAACATCCAGAAATGTGACACACCCTGTCTGTGAAGGAATGGACAGTAAAGTGTAACTGAAAACCAAGAAGAAAGAAAAAAAACTGAACATCAGCTATAAATATGTAAAAATGAACGGCATAAATACAGCTTTACATAATTATGAACTGATAAATAAAGATGGAATGGGTGTGAAGGGTTAAAACTGCAGGATGGAACTTGAATCTTACATTAAAAAACAAAAAGGAAAACAACACTGGAGCAGGCAATTACCCAGGCTTTCTAGGTTTTACTTTCAGCAAAAAAATATTGCACATGCTGTTGTTGGGGCTCAAGCTGGTTTGGGACAGATTGTCAATAAAGCTCTCAAGACATAGGGGTCGAGACAGAAGAGGCAATGAAGAAGAGATTGAGGTGACAAGGATTGAAATGGCGATGCAAAGACGAGAAGGGGAAGTGAAAGGTGAACAGGAGGGAAAAAGCAGGTATAAAAGGAAATATGCTCTGCCAGTACAAAATGGGTCAGTGAGGAGACCCCGGGTACCATTTTGGTTGGCTCCTGCATACAAGGCACCATTGTGTGTCTATAGTAGCTCACTAACCGGGTTTGACAGGGCTGTTTTGACTGGCCCCTCGGGGAGCAATGTGTTTAAGATAGAAATTTACAGGGGCATGTTGTTTCTACATCGTCCAAGCAGCTGCTGTCTTTTCCTTCACTGCGATCACTCCCCTTTCATGCTTCACTCATAAGAGACCCAGGAGGAATATTTACCCTTTTGTCATATGGAGGCAAGTGACTGCCTGCTGAGGGTTCGCTACCAAGTGTAACGTCCGGTCCGGTTCATACTGATGCTCTGCAGCTGAAACAAGTGGTTATATTCAATGTTTTTTTTTAAATTATTTTTATGACATTTACCCAAAAGAAATCTATATGCAAGGCTGAATATGTTCTCATATGTGTGTTTGAGCATACATGAGTCAGTGCTTCAGCATGTGTGTAAAGGCAGTATAGTTAATCCATAGGTGGCAGGCAATGTGCAGAGTCAACACAGTGATTGGTAATGAAAGAGAAAACCAATAAGACTTTAAAGACAGCAGGGACCCCCCCTGTGCCTGTGTCCCCCTCCCCCAGTCTTTGTACACATCCATTCCCCTACTCTGTCTCTGCCTTTCTCTCATCTCTCCACTGTTAGATCTAGTTCTTTGTTTTTCTAATGCAGTTGTATCAGTTGTCTCTTCGTCATTCTCCTTCGTAAATGCTGAGCTGAGCTAAATGTGACCCTGCATGGGGAGGTTTGCTGGCTAAGGTATGGTTCAGCCATCTGAGCTGGGGGTGGAGGGGTGGGATGGTACGGGTGGGGGTGTTAAGGGAAAGGGGGGGGTGTTTAGGGGTGACAAAAACATTATCATGTGCATGCCTCTTGGAGGTCAAGTAAATGCATTAAGGGGTAAGCAAACAGAGGAGAGGCGTTGGCAGAAGCACATTTTGGCACCAAAACAAGAAAGTGGGGGTTGGGAATGGGGGGTGCAGCAGGATGCAAATCTGTCATAGCAGGTGCACGCTGAGAGAAACTGTGAATACTGTACAGTTTGAGGGGTAGTCATAGAGGAAGCATACTCCATGTCACCTAAGTGGCTGTTTTACATTCTTATAATCACTGGTATTTACTTGCTAGTTGGTAAAATTTGGAAGTACTGCTGTTTTTTGTGATTTTAATCCATTAATAAAAGGAGAATAATACCTGGGATGTAACATAGTCCAGGGTTTTTTTTTTGAGGGGATTATAACACTGATCATATACTACCTTAACTCATAAAGACCCAGTTTTACTTTTGTGGCAGTTCCCAACTTAATTTAACCATCTTTAAATGATTTATCATCATCTATTGGAATATTATCTCCTGTATTTTGTGGGTTTTTTTTCAGTGAGAATATGGTATTTTCCTAAATTTAATTTACTGATCATGTAGATGTTCATAAAAGATCAGATTAAAGTTGGAGATTATTATATCAAAAATAGAGAAAACTGAAGAAAAAGTGACTTTTTTGGCAAAATCTATCTTTAACTGAACATAAACCAAGTGTCTCCATCCACTGTTATTGATTAAATTCCATGGGTTTTACTGGTGAATCAATGTTGTAGAAGATGACAGTGTTTCCACGTTCACTACAGAGCCTCTGAACATCCAAATGGGTCATATCTGATGACCATGAAAAGATGACAAACTGCATTTTACACCCATTATTTACATGTATCGATAGGATTAGTGGATCAATAATGATTTAACTTTTTATATCAGTAAACAATTTTGGTTGCCGTTGGATGTTTGGGTCTTTATGGGTTAAATAGAGGCTATCACCTTTATAAAACAGAAAAAAGCAGAAGACTAAGACGTTCATTCGTAGCTACTGTAGAAAGATCATGATGCAGCATCCTAGGTCCATGAATCTGTAACATGGCCTGCTCCATTTCTACACACAAATGGCTTATTCAAAGATAACAAAAAGACAAACCACTTAATGTATAATAAATGACATATTCCATTTCAACTTCTCCATCTAAATCCCCCAAATTCTTATACACTGAATAGAAAACTGGAAAATTTCAATTGGGATTCAACAATGCTATACCCTCTTTATTATTTACAGTATCTTTAGATCTCCACCCTGTCTTCGTCTTACATTCTGCCTCTGTTCTCCTCCCATTTCTGAAACCCAAATCCACTCAAAAGGGGCTTTGATCTAAGTAATAATCTACACCACCCCCTAACCCCCTCTCCCATGCAGCCTTGGTGTGACTTGCCATGTGATAGCCCAGACCCCATCATTTCCCATTACTGTGTGGCTTAGTGCATCTTAGTCAGCACCTCCTTCCTTTGGCCTCCTGACTTACTGCGTTGGAGGTCTGTTTACCCCGTGACTCTGAGTTAATCTCCCTTCTATAACCCCCTACTAGTCCCCTTGACTTGCATCTTCCATCTTGATTTTTCACAAGGTTCAGTAATTAGTTGTAAAACCCTCCTTGAGCACCAGTTATACAGTTTGGCTGATTACTTGGCACCAATAGAACCTCTAAATTATTAATATCAGCAAAACTGCAACCCGCTGGTTAAGATGCGATTTCTATCCCTGAGTCCATAAAACATATCCAGTTGTCATTCTACCACTTTACATGTGATGATAAAGAGTTGAGGAAGTGGATGAAATTCGTAAGTAAATTGCAATTTTTAAATATTAAGCAGAGTTTGGTGTTATCTAACTCATATTAGCACCCCTGCATCTTCTAAACCACATCCTTATGGATTCCCCTGATAAAAAATAAGGCTTTTATGAAGTTTTTTTAGTTTCATTTGTCACCCCCTTATCAGTGCTGTCCAGTTCAGCGGAAGGTGATTGACTGTTTGGACCTGGAAATGAGTTTTACAGTTGCATAACATCAGACTTAATAAGCAGATCGAGCTGTTAGAGGTTGATGGCTAATGTTAGGCTTCCGAAATGGATTTAATCTCATTGAAATAAAGCAACAGCCCCCAAAATAGAATGAGTTCATGATTAGTGTATCATTTTTTTAAGGTACATTTATGCCATTATTTATTTATTTACCTTGACTTAGATGTTCAGTTCAGCAGTTTATGATAAAATCAAACATCATTTCTAGAGGATAAGATTAGCCAGTTGATTTATTCACAGCTTTTTCCTGCAAACTATCCTTTTTTTTTTTAAATCACATTTTGTACTATCAGACCCTCTAGAGCAGGGATGTCAAACCCATTTTAGTTCAGGGACCACATTCAGCCCAATTTGATCTCAAGTGGGCCGGACCAGTACAATAATAACAGGGAAAAAAGTAAAATCATATTATGATCAGGTTTACATCTACAAAGTTTCTTTAAAAATCTGAATAACATGAACAACTTGAATGGTCTTAAGAAAAACAAGTGCAATTTTAAGAATATCCTCCTGAGAGCCAGTAATGCATTTTTGTCCTCTGTAGTGGACAAGAGTTTCACAGCTTTACTTAAAAAAATAAATAAATAAAAAAAGTCTACTAAAAAGGACATTATATAAAAAAAAAAAAATAAAAAAAATGTATCTGAAAAAACTGTTGCGTCATGCTGTTTCCAATTAAGGCAATTATTTCATGTAAAATGGTGAAAATGTTTACTTACTGGGTCTCAGGAGGATATTATGTCTCAGTTTATCAGTTTATCATTTACACATGTGCGTTACAGTCGCACAAAACATTTAGTAATAGGCAGAATATTGGGGAAAATTGTATTTACTTTTCTCAAGACATTTCGATTTGTTCATATTTGTTCAGGTTTGTGTAGTTTGGTAATGTAAACGTTTTCATGTAATTTTACTTTTTTTACACCAAAAAAAAAAAAAAAAAAACAAAGAGAAAGAGAAAGAGAAAATTTGGGGTTGTCATTATTTATAGGTTATTATAACAATATTTTAGTGGTCTGACCCACTTAAAATGTAATTGGACTGCATGTGTCTGGACGTGGAACCTAAATTAAAATGCTTTTGAGACCATTGATTGTTAATATCTTCAGTGTAATTTTTGCATTTCACAAATTCATCCCATGGGCCGGATTTGGCCCCCAGGACACATGTTTGACACCTGTGCTCTAGACCCTGATTTTACCTCAGATCTTAAGCCTCTCTGAATCTTCCCTTTTTGGACGAACTGTTAATTCTCCTCTGCTTCCTGTAACACTCTGTCCGTCCACACTGTATTGTTTCCAACTCACCCTTCTGTCACTTCTCCAACGCACCACATTAGTTCAGCTTTCTGCCTCCCTCACTTGCTATCCACCTTTCCTCACGCACCCTTCTTATCCTAATAATTTCCACCCTTCTCATCGCGTACTGTATCAGATTCTTTTACTACACGTCATCACCTCATCTCTCAGCATTGTACCCATTAGTGGAATCTTCTTTTCATCGTCCATATTTAACTCCAGATTTCTGTTTACAGGACCCCTTTTCATTTGCTCTGGGGCAGCAAAGTGCATCATGCAGTAGATCTTGTCCATTGAGATGTGCGCTTCCTAGAAAATCTGGGAAACAGCTGTTTTTCTCCTTATTTTGAACCCTGCAAGAGACAGACTCCATTTTATCTAAATCTACAGTTCTCGTGGACTTTGACAGCATCTTTTTCTGTCTACTGTGAGCAAAAATTAGGCAAAACTTTTTGCAACACTAATCAGGGTGTGCTTTTTTTTAAACTTTCTGTTTAATGACGTCAGAAATGCTGTGGTAATGAGTCTGTGCATTGAATGAAAGCAGCTCAGATATAGATAGTGGATGAGATGGAGTGACGAAGATAGAAGTGGGCCCTCAATTAGTCAGAGTCACTGGAGTCTCATTATTTCTTTTCAAGCTTTGTGGAGACTATTCAGCTTGTAAATTAATCTTCATTCCAGCTTATCTCTCCTTCTTAACCTCTGTTCAAGCAATTAAGATTTTCATTTCCCCACCACTCAGATAAAGTAACTGTCAGAACATTCAACATTCTTCTGAATACCTGTAGTGTGCTTTTATAATGTTTTATTGGGGACAATGGGGTAATCTGTGGCTCAGGCCTTGTCTGCTCAGTTAATGTGTGCAGTGTTTGTGTTTAACGCTACTACTGTGCTGTGCAGTGCTTGCAGTGGGTCTCTGTGTTGAGAAGTCATTTCCCAGTGAGTTGACTGATGAAGTGTGGACGTGCAGCTGATTTAAGACTTCTTTCCACATGCCTGTAGGTGTGCAATGCTAGCCCTCGTTTCCCTCGTCTTTTTTTCTCACATTCTCTCTCTTTTCCCCTTTTTTTTTCATCCCCGCCTGATTCGCTCACTGCAGGAGTTGGCTGTGTCTCTGACCCCAGGGCTGCATCATGCCTGGCCAACCTGTTTTTCTTGGAAATTCCTGATGGCTGAGCTGGCTGTGGAGGATATGATAATAGGAGGGAGGGGGGAGAGAAGTGTGCATGTGTGCAAGCTTGTATACCTTTGTGCACATGAATGCTTCTTTAATGGATACTTCACATCACTGACAACCTGGTTTGCCAAGTGTGTTTTGGGTTTTATGAGGCTTCTGGCGCTCGCTTTAATCTGATAGGTTCCCTGCTGGTTGGCTGAGCCATCACTGTCCATGCAAACGCCTTTTGTTTGTGCTGAAATCAGGGGGACAAATGAAAGAGAAAGTTGCAGACGCAGAGGAACAATTAACTCTAATCCTCTCTGAAGAAACAGCAGATGAAAACCATGAAAAGAGAATAAAGACAAAAAACATAGAAACACAAAGATGATTTAAGCACCTAAAGTGACTGTGGACTGAACAGTTTATCCGGAAAATAGCTTGGCTGCCTGTTGTGAGAATGGTCGAAATTCAGGAGTTCAGGCCTTGGTTCTGCACGAACTGTGATTTAACAGGTGCTTTAAGAATCAGGACCGTGTTTCTTCCCGCTTCCTCATATTCACCTCACATGTGCGTAGTCAGGAAATTAATTTAACGAGGATAAGCTACTTTTTCACCCCCTCAGGCTGTGTATGAATATGTAAACGCAGTATCTTATATCCTCCCACATTATGTGCACACCGAGGCTGTTCATGTCTCTCTGGGTCAATTAGAGTGAAATGTGTGATATTGTAGGCACGTGTTCGTGTGTTTGTGTGAGACATGGGGTTTGTCTGTAATGTTTGGCAGCATGAAGTTAATCAGTCATTTATTAAAATGCAATAACATAGGCTACAAAGTGACAGTTCAGCAGTGTGTGTCAGCATGAGGGCATCGTGTGCCTTTGCATTTGTGGGTTAATAAGAATTATGCGTTTTAACAGTCTCTATCCTTCTTTAAATCATTAACACATGCCACGTGCAGCAGCCGGAGTTCATGACCTTTAGGGTCTTGTGCATGGCCCAAATAGTTTAACCTTCTCACTAACTAAACTCACTCTGTTCAGCTTCATCTCACTGGTGACCCTGATGCTAATGAGTATTTACACAAACAGAAGAACCTTTATAAGTTTTTCTTCACCGTTTCTGGCTGGATGACCCATCTCTGACTCGGACTGCGGTTCAGCCTCAGGTCAATGGAGAGTAATCCAGTTATCATAGCTGGCTGTTATTTCTAATTGCACAATCAACTTAGCTCCATTGTCAATCTGAAGGCCAATATTAGCTGCTGAGCTTTTTTTGTTTTTCTGCACTTACCATGCACATGACAGACCAGGCAGAAGGTCAAAGCCATGTATAGAAATGCACAGTATTTTCGACTCAATCAGATACAAATGACTGCTCATGTGGTAGGGTTATCGCAGTTCTAATGCATTTATACTTCACATCATTGACTAAAGGCTGCTTGATAATGTAATATGCCACCTGTGTCTCCTGATTACCTTTTCAGTGTTTAAAGTACAGCCTTGTTTCAGCTCACAAGCTTTTATTTGATTCATTCATCATTCACTTATTCAGTTTTGAATGTTTTGGCAGCTTGTCCACTCATTGTGGTATATGAACATTAAGACTAGAGTTACAAGCTTTCAATTTGTTTATTTAATTATTTCACATTACTCTGAATATTATGTGGCCTAGTTCCTGGAGGTTTCTGTAATCAATATACACTTAGACTTCAAGAAGTAAATGTACTTCTTTTCTGTTTGAAGGGCTTTGTATTTGTGGAAAAAGCATCATAATAAAATGTCACTAGTTGCATGTTCACAAATCCGTACAGATGTGACACAAAGACAGGCACGCAGAGAGTGAGGAGCTACAGTGGCTTTTAAATATGTGATTGTGGTTTTGTTTGTTTTGACTTTTGTTTCATCCAAGGAGTAATGAATTGTTTACCCCCAAGGCGTTTCAGACATGTTTTTAGTCACCTCACATCTGTCCAACAGAACAAATATGCTTTCATGCAAAATTAACGTTGTTGTCAACGCATACTTTGAAAATGGTAGTCAACAAAGCAGAGTACCTTTTCCAAGTGTTTTGTTTTATGCTCTTTTCAATTTTTCTGTTTTTGGCTAAAAGGAGAGTTCAGTGTGCAGGTCACCTGTGGAATAGTTCTATACTGAGATTTCTACATCAAAATTTCATTGTGCATGTGCATTAGCTGGTGTATGCTTCTTTCAATAGCAATAAATTCTGTTCTATTCTATTCTATTCTATTCTATTCTATTCTATTCTAGTCTAGTCTAGTCTAGTCTAGTCTATACCTGAATGAATCATATTCATTTAAAAAAGAAAGATGTTGCTGCTGTCCTGTACAGAGGTTTTACACCTACTAAAAATGACAGTTTAAATCAAGTAAAATATGATATAACATTCAAATCAAATGGAATTGAAAATATACGCAGCAACATTAGCGATGTGATAGCTTATATGCACATGAATTTTAAATTTACTTCATAAATATGCAGTTGCATAAAAGAGCACATATCCTACAGTATAAAGCTGTTATGCCTCTCTTAAGTCAACAACTATTAGCGTAACCCAACTCCAGATGTAAGCTCAAAGCTCAGGGGGTGCTCCTGCTTTCGTTTATTATTATCACCTCCCTGAAGTGGAGGTCGCAAACAGCCTGACCTCAGGAAGAACAAGGTAAGGAAATGACATGGAGAAACTACAGATGTGGAGCAGGGATTCAGGTGTTAAAGCAGAAACAGACAACACGGAAAAGAAAACACTCACTGAATCCTTTTGGTGTGCTCATCTGCTGTTTTTCAAAATCAAGCAAACCTAAGAGGCGCGTCGATGGTCAGGTTGATCAAACTGGTTTGTGATCACGAATCTCTTTCATCATTTCTCTTTTCTCTTTGTGCACACGTTACACAAATTTGTTCCTGAGTACAAAAGGTCAAAACATGCACAAAGATAACAGGTGGTATTCCCTCTTTGTCATTGTTTCATTTATTCTCCATCATCAGTGACCTGTTACACACACAAATGCACACACTTGAACTGCTCTCCAGGGGTCAAGGAAAGAGAGGCCCAGCTGGAAGTTGAACTCACCTTTGACCCTTAAGACTGACAGTGATTTAATCATACACACACACATGCACACATGCCACACACATGCACAGACCCACGCGCATAGATGCAGTTTGTAAAGACTTTTATCCTTGAAACTAATGCCATCAGAGGAGTTTTGCTCTCTGAAAAACAATTTCTGCAGGGCTGAAAAAGGTGATTTAGTCTGTCTTCAATAAACCCTGGCTTACTTGTAATGATAAACACACTCCGTCTTATTAGTGTGAACCTCCCACATAGTCCCATGTTGGTTTACAGATTGAGAAATAAAATGACACTGAAACATAAATGTTTACATGAAGAAAATCAGGCTTCAACTTGAAAAAAAGTCTGCTATTCCACAGTGGGGGGACTTTGTTCCAATCAGATTTACTTTATACACCCATGATTTAGTTTGAATTGGAAACATGTCAGTGTAGAATCCTTTAACTCAAGTTTGGCAAGATTTATTGTATTCTTTGCCCCTGGGCAGAGATAGTAATAGATAAATAATGTAATAAGTCTTTGAGCTAAAGGCTTCCATCTGGCACCACACAACAATGCCCTGACTGTGGCTGTGCCGTAGGTGTAACACACAAGGAACCATTGTGGATGTGACAAATGGTTTTTGGAGTTTAGTGCCATGTTTGCATGAGGACCACCGGCCACAAGCAATTGATACATTTAGAAAAATCCAAGTGGCTTTGGCTTCTATTTCACTTTTCAATCAGAATGACAAAATGTTTAGACCAACAGTTCAAACCAATGTAATGCTTTTAACTAATATTTTTCTTGGATATGATTTACTTGCCACAAAATGTTGAGATGCATTTTAAGTGAACATGTTTGATGTTAACTGTCTATGCTTCATACTTTTAGACACAATAATATACACTATTGTACTTTTTGCTGAAGTAATATTTAACTCTTTGTAGACATTTAAAATACTGAAACCACTGTGATAGCTAGACATGTTCCACACTATATGCACAAAATATTGAGTTGTATTCATGTATTTCATTACTTACAGGGTACTTTGTTGCAATACTGACAAATTTCATAAAACAATCTGAATCTTACAATAAGTATTATTGAAATAAATGTTTTTATTTCATTTTTGGGGTTGATTTTGCTTGTAGTGACATCTACAATTATAAATGTATTTATAATTTATAATTTATTGAGTTCTTTTATATCACCATAATTGTTTTAAATGTTCTACCTCCAAATTTAGTCACATTAGTCATGCTCTGACAATAATTAATCATTTTAACCCATAAAAAGCCATCTGGTTTCCTCAACTCTCACTCAGGAGAGAAACCCAGTCAGTAAGCTTAATAGAAATATTGATTTGACATTTATCATGAGAATTATTGACAACTGACATGAGCATTTTTTTTTTTTTTTTATCATGAGTATATTTCAAATGAACATGAATTGGAAACCCTACAAACTGTAGGTGTGATGTTTTCCAGAATGTTTGTCCATATAGTGCACCATCTCAACCAAAAGGTACCATTATTTGTCTGGACTCTAGACATAATACATTTGGGCCTTGGTGTTAGAGGTCACCATTGACACAGTGATTGACCGCAGAGACGCCGTCCCCGTGGCCTCAGGGATCACATCCAGGAAGCATGACTAAATAGACGTAGGGATGTAGTGGTTTAGACACACTATTTAAGGTTTGTGGACCAGAGCTGAGCAGCCAGCAGAGATAAGCCTAATCCTTTTATGTTTACCAGTTTTGTATGTATCTCTATTTGTGTATCAGCTTGAACCAAAGTATTAAGAAGACACAATTTGTTCTTTTGGCTCCAGATAAGAAAAGTTGGTCTAAACATCTCAGACTAATATAATGACTGTGCTAATAATGTTTATTTTAAGACTGTAAAACATCAGCATTATCAGGACGAATTCACTCACCAACTAAACATAAAGATAAAGGCTGGAATTTTCAGCTGTGCGTACCTAAATTTACTACCAGCAAGTTCAAATATTCACACTCATATTTTTTCTCTTGAAGTCTTGTTGATCACATAGTCCTTTTCATCATATTTTAGCTATGTAGAAAAAAAACTGAAGTTCATTCCTTCAGCAGCTGTCTTCAAAACAGGTTTTTCAGCCATATTGATATTCTATTTTACATGCTCTTTGCTCTCACAGATGAACTAATCAATACATATCATAGACCTGCTCACTTCGCCTGACCAAATAACACACTGACACACACAGATTGGGTGTCATAACACAGCATTTGTCAATTTACCAAACCCACAAGCTGAAAAATGCCCCAGAGAGTCAGTGTTTGAGTGAATCATTTTTGCTCCAGTATCTCTCCCTCTCACTGTCTTTTCTTCCAGACTTGCTCTGAACATAAAATACAAATTAGGAACAATAACCGTCAACAAGATCCGAACCCTTAAATTCCAAGCGCCCGCTTTCAATGATATACTATTAACAGTTGTCTGAAAGTCCCACACGCTGGTCAAAGAAAGCATAAAATCCTGTGGTGTCCCAGTCAAACCCCTTGGGAGGAGAGGAGGAAAAAACAAAACAGATTCCACTTGCGCTCTCGGTCTTTGTCATGTTTTTATTGGATAAACCACCAAAATGCCCAAAATTTATATATACGCACACAGATGTCTGCACCCATTCGAGGAGATGTCGTGAAGCAGAGAGACGCACAAACATATACTGCTGTTTAAGCTAGTTATAGGAGCAGAAATTACCCAAAGTGGTGTGTGTTCCCAAGGCAACCGTGGACCGCTCTCTCTCTCAATCATTCATCCTCTCATTCATCCAAAAACACAACAGCTCAGACAGCAGTCCAACTGTAGTTCGTCTTTGTACTCTCTTACTTCTTAATTATTGTTTTCCCTTCATCTCTGGAGCTGAATTATAACTGGAGGACAATACGTGATAATCACCACTCACTTCTATTATAGAACACTGTACATAAATCAGAGATGAGGGCCTCAAAAAGAATTTTTGCTGTGCATTTTTGTTTCAGCTTTTCATTGTGTTCATTTTCAGAATACAGAAAACAGAACTCATTAAACATATAATAGTGTTAAGCCTCATTAAGCCCACAAATGTCTGCATTTGATTGCTGACCAAGGATCACTTACAAGGGTTTTCTGGTGGTTTCCTGAATCATTCTCAAACAAGTGAGAAAAACTGCTATGCTGCTGAGCTGCACTTGATCTTGGTGACTGTGGTGAATAAAAACACAAACTAGTTCAGGTAACTTCAACAGTCAGTGTGAGCTACTACAGCTCAACTAAGCTGTTCATTTGGACTATTGTTTTTGTCCCTGTCTACATGCATGGGTGTGTAATCAGTTTACTGCTGAAACCGTGCTGCTTCTGCTACAATAAGTGGCAGTGGCGGATGCTGGTCTTTAAAACAGAGGAAGCTCATCGTACGGCTCCATTATAAAACTTGTTGTATTATAGCAAAGCAATTAAAAATAAAAGGAATGCTAAATTGAGGCTGTTATGCTTCATCTACACCATAAAACCACAGCAACACACACTTACAGGTGTATGACTTAACCCTTTTTCTCTTCAGCTGATGTAGTCACGCCACTTGACATGGGACTTAGCTCCAACATGCTCCAGTACATCACTGTCAGTCCAAAGTTCAGCCTTTTGGACCAATACCTACTCTTTCAAACAGTTCATCCAATCCAACGTCCAAAGTCCAGCATTCTGGCTCGCCTACTGACCCATTCACCCCCAGAGATGCTGAACGTCCATAGGAGGGTTTTGAGTGGAATAATTTTATGCATTTAGCCAATGACCACCATATGCTTCCCTGCAGTGAAAAAACTACTCGGTGCTGCCTCATAGACATCGAGCGTCAATGGGGAATTCAGCAGTATAGGCTACTGATACCAAAGTGTATCGGGGAATTCGCTTCTGAAAGTAAACGATATACAGCTAACCAGAACGACATAGCCATAAAATTAAGTGCATGCTGGTGCAATTTTACTATAAATGACAGTGTAATTCTGCCCATTCATTTCCTGAAATATTAGGGGAAGTTCAGCTTCCCTTGCTGTCTCAAACCAATCACCTCTGATAGGTGGCAATATAGGCTCTTTCAGCTTCTTAACAGTCACCTTCACAGACCACAATAGTCAATAGTGAACTGAGAACATGGTTTTTCTGACAGCTGTTCCTCAGGAGACAGAGCAGGCCATCCAGTTACCAGAGGGTTGGTGGTTTGAATCCTACTCCATCCCAGTCATGTGCTGTTGTGTCCTTGGGCAAGACATTTAACCCACCGTGCCTCTAGTGTTGCCCACACTGGTGTATGAATGTGTATGAATGTTTGTTGGTGGTCAGAGAGGCCATTGGTGTGGATTGGCAGCCATATTTCTGTCAGTGTGCCCCAGGGCAGCTGTGGCCACAGATGTAGTTTACCACCACCAATGATGGTGATGAATAATGGATTCAGTGTAAGGCCCTTTCAGTGCTAGAAAAGTACTATAAAAATCCAATCCATTATTATCATTATTATAAAAGCAAATGAACAATCCAGAGGTAAACTGGCACAAATATAAACAATGTTGCAAATTTGTACATAGCTTACTTTCTGTCTGCTCTACTTTTTGTGCAGTTGAGATGCCTGATGTTACACTTCCAGGCCAGGATGTGGGGCAGAACACCTCTTTCAATTTTAGTCAGATTGGTCTGTATACATGCAGGCATAGATTTACTTTCAATCGCATTATTTTGGTTTGTTAGTCCGACTGGTAAAACTTCAATTTCAGTTGGTTACATGTACTCTTAAAGTCCAGTTTTAGTTGGACTAACACAATAATGTTTTTTTTTTTATGTGTCATATCCACTGAGTGAACATTCAGGGCCAGTTTCTGTCTGTCTCTGTGGGAGGTGAACATGGGCATTCACCCTTCAACTTTCACACCTACCCTAAAGCTCCTCATTAGCTTCCCTGTTAGCAGATCGAGACAATAAAACGCCTGGTATTTCACAGATATGCAGATCTGTTGCTTGCAGCTGCTGCACTGGCCACAGTGAGCCACGGATGCAGACACAGGCAGACAGGGTTTAAACAGCTATAAATATTTAACAGTAAGTAAAATATAGGGCTGATTTCTTTCCTGATTAGGCCAGCTGTCAGTCAGGGCCCACAGGACTCACAAAAAAAAAAAAAAAAACGAGGAGGTGGCAGTGATGCACACATACAGTAGACAAGCACGCACTCAACTGCACACCCGGGTTAAGAGTTGCCACATTGCAGGGCTTTGCACAAGATAGGATCGCTACACCAAAATCCCCAGCAGCTCTTATCACTCTTCAGAGTCCAGTAAGGTGATGTCATCCCCCATTGTGCTTCTCAATCCCTCTGTCCATCCCTGTAA
Organism: Sphaeramia orbicularis; assembly: GCF_902148855.1. Taxonomy (NCBI): domain Eukaryota; kingdom Metazoa; phylum Chordata; class Actinopteri; order Kurtiformes; family Apogonidae; genus Sphaeramia; species Sphaeramia orbicularis. The sequence continues at coordinate 31,773,231 of NC_043970.1, forward strand.
CTAGCTTTTTATCTCCCTCTGACCTTACTTTTAACCTCCATTCATGGCAAATGCCCCTTCTCTTCTTTCTCTACCTGTTTTTCAGACAATAGTGCATTCTCTATCCACAGTATACATACTAATAGATGGTTTCTAGTACAGTTTACATTACACTACAGTGATTTTCTATTCACTTTATATGTTTTAAATCCAAATTAACATAAAAACATTGATCTGACACTGGTATGTTCTTGTACTGAATTGTACGTGGGCATTTTTTGCACATTTGTTTAACAGATGACAGTACAGGAAACAAAGGTAGACAAAGATGAGGAATGGAGTCGAATCACAGACATGTTCATGGCTCCTGGAACATCCCTTTTTTTTTTTTTTTTGGTCTTTAATGTCCTTTGAATATCTCTACCTATCTTATGTTTGTCTTGGGAAAATGGTCCACAAATCTTTACCTTGATCTTTATTCCCCGTGACTCAACCTTGACTGCATTCGACTTCTTACACACTTGTTTTTTTCATCTCGATTGCCTTACAAGGTAATAGGAACTTAACGCTAATTTCAGCAACAGCTGCTCTTGTGAACTTGCTGCTGTTGAAATGGTGAAACAACTTGCCCTTATTTAGAGTATCAGATTCCAGAGGTCCATCATTTGTGTTTGTTGATGATCCTCAAGTGTAAGCGGGTACTGGGACTTACAGCATGTTGTTAAACCAACATGGGTAAAACCAGTCCTTGTGTCCTTCAACATGAGATGTAGCCTGAAGATACACTTCCTAACACACAACACATGTCCGCATGTTAAACCCTGCTGGCAAAAGCTGTAACTCTACGGCATAGTTTACTGTTTAGCTTTGAGAGTGGAACATCTACAAATGTGCCCTGCTGTGCATGAGAGAGAGAGTGTGTGTGTGTGTGTGTGGGGGGGGGGGGTGCAAAAGTATGCACATTTGTGGGAGACAAAAACAGAAAGGCAGAGTTTTGGTGGCTATCATCTCTTATTAAGTTCATTAATAATATTAGCATTCTTTCTTCCAAATATAGAAGTCAGTCTCCTTGCTTCGTCTCTTTCGCCTCCCTCCCCTTCTCCTCCCTTTAGTGGTTTGATGTTCCTAATCATTTCCAGCCGTGAACTCCACATGAAAGACAAAAAGCGCTTGCTGTAATAGGGTGCTGAAAGAGCGAGCGAGTGAGAGGACAGAAAAGAGGGGAGACGTTGGAAAAGAAAGGGGAGGTCAAGGGAGGAACGGAGATTGAACGAGAGGCGAGATGAAGTCTTGGTCCTTCTCGTACTCATTTCAAGGTCTCATGTTATCATTAGTCTGGCCTTTTGTTCCTCTGCCAAACCCCCCAGCCTTCCCTCTCCCACCCTCCTTTCCCTTCTTAACTTCCCTGCCATATATCTTAATTGCATCCATAGTGCCTCAACTCATTGACAACAGGGAGGCAGAAATTGATTTGGAGATTTGAGAATGCCTAACGTGAGGAATGTAGCTCACAAGAGAGCAAAGGAATGTGTCAGTGGAGAAAGAGAAACTAAGTTAAATGATTGTTTTAGTGGTCTGTGACACTCTGACACTAGTTATATCCTTTAAGTACATACTCCTATTTCAGTTTGTTGTAAATAACTCCAGCTAGTTTGCAACCCTATAAAGATGCATTCTTTTCTCAAGCTGCAGGTCATAACGCCAAATTTCAGGTCCATCATGTTCTTTTATGGTCATTGCTGCTGCTGTTTTAAAAAGATAATTTTGGTTTATTACAGCTCGGGTCTTATTTGCATAGTTTCAACCATCATTCCTGTTCTACATTGTTTTTGCCAAGTTAATTGCAGAGGTCTCATTAAAAAAATGAAGGCAAATCCAAAAAACACACACTAAACATTCTTCATCATTGGTTTAGTTTTCCTGTCTAATTAGGGTTTTTCAAGAACATTTCAGGTGGTTTACTGGAATTTTACCTTGTAAAATAGCTTAGATATAATCATGTCACGAAGTTTATCTTTCTTGAAAAAAAAAAAAAATCAGTTTAAAGTGACTGAAATGATGATTCTGTAGAGGGATGCTAAAACAAAGTAAACAACACAAATAATTCAGACTTTTAATTGATCTTTTACCTGATTGTTTTGTGTCATTTCTATAGCAATATAAGGAGAGTAGGCTAACAGTTGTGTTTCCTTTGGTTTGTATTATACTGTATATAAATAGTGGACAAACCCTCTGTGATATTTCCCATCGATTTGTGAACTGTACGTTTGACAGCTAAAGATGTGACCGTCACCGTATTGGATTTGTAGAAAACAGTGGAGTTGAAGAAGAGCGAGAGATGAAACTGGAACATAGTGAAAACACAGACCATATTGCTAACATTGTAGAATAAGTACAATAAAGTCAGTTAAGTTACCTACACTGCAAAAATCAAAATGTTATGAAGTGTATTTTTCTCATTTCTAGTCAAAATATCTCATCCCAAGATCATTTTCACTTGTTCTATTGGCAGATTTTTTTTTTTTTTTGCTTGAATTAAGCAAAAAAATAAATAAAACAATTATAGATAGATAGATAGATAGATAGATAGATAGATAGATAGATAGATAGATAGATAGATAGATAGATAGATAGATAGATAGATAGATAGATAGACTTAAGCTAAAAAAAAAAAAAATCCACCAACGGAACAAGTGAAAATTATCTTGGTAAGTTTTCTTGAAATAAGATTTTCAAGATCTATTGTCTAAAAATAAGTTCTTATATCTCACTTACAAGTTACTCTTTAGGTGATTATGTCTTATTTTAAGTGCGATGAGATATTTTGACTAGAAATGAGAAAATTCAAGTTCAAGTTCAAGTTGACTTTATTTGTACCTGTGGGTAGATTTGTTTGCAGTAAGCTTTCGCTCACTGCCGGTCGCTGCGTGCGCAAGCGCCCAACACTTGGTAAGATTTTGATTTTTGCTGTGTAACAGATGGTAAGACATTCAGATGTGTCTGATAGCAGTGATGCTGAAGTAGTGGAATATATAATCACACAAATTAGCAAGCTAGCTGACAGACCATATAATTCAATATGTAATAATGCTAACGTCAGCTAATGTAGCTAACTTATGCAAGCTATTGTAAACATACAGTCTGCGCTTAGGGGGATGAAGGCTGCCGGCCCTCGGATCCAGACAGTGTTAATGTAAGTCCTTAAATACAATTACAACAGAGCTGCCTGTCAGAGAGAAAAATAGATGTTAATCAGTATAAAAACTCTGAATGTGTGACTTGGCAGCCATGCTAATGCTAATAAAGCATTAGAGGGTAAAGAAACACTGATGGATCTCACCTGTCAATCACAGGAGCCACTTAATTATGTACAAGTTTTTGGTTTTGGATAATCAAAGCAGGAATGGACTCGAGACCAAAACTATTCTTTGTTCCATCCTGTAAACAGGTTTATTTGTGCTGGAACATGGTCTATATTTGCATGGTCTTTTAGAGAGACTGACTTTGCTGTGGAGCCAGCCCCCCAGGTGGACGTTCACTTTACTGCAGATTTTGACACGTACACAGTGGCTTCACTTTCTAAATCCCGGCAGCTGCAAAGGTTACAAAGCTACATTTGCAACCTTTACTTTAATATTAGACCTTTTCTTGGTTTATATTGCTCTGGAGATGATGATTGCTTTATGGACTTTCAGACCAGGTACCAGTCAGTAGAGGAGAAAATTATATATATCTTGGTGTTTTACAGGATTTTCTATAGAAGCTCATAGAATCTCCTTCTCCTTTTCTATCCTATCTCCCTTTTTTTTCATGTGAAACTATAAAAGTCCAGGGCCAACCAGCTGGGGCTGAAAAGCCAAGTCCAGACTCCCTCTAAAATGAACTGATGTTTTACAGAGACACACTGTGCAGGACAGCAGGATCCATTTGGACCAGCACCCACATCTGGAGAACTTGAGAATTAAGTGGAGGAGATGTAGTACAGATAGGGATAAGGGAGCAAATTTACTGGAACTGTATGATTAAAAAGGCAAAGATGTAAAAAGTAGCTTCAGAGAAGGCGAAGCCAGTAAAGCAGTAGAAACAAATACATCTAGTCTCATTAGAAGTTTGATAACATATTAGTCATTAGATACCACTATTTACTCCACATGGCATCCCAGACCAGCCTTTTTCTGCAGCATAAAATACAACTGAAAGACCAATCTGGAAAATGTTTGAGTGTTCAGCAGCAGATAGAAAAGTGTGAAGTGTCTGTCTGAGATGTTCGTGATCCCTAGGAGAGCTATCCAGTTATGTATATTTAGATTAAGAATGAGTGGGAGCATATGAAACAGGCTAAGTAGAAAGGTAGAAAAACACAGAGGCTGAAAGAGAGAGGCTACAAGGAAGAGTGAGGGGAATGAGTGATGAGGTCTGGATCTTTGCTAAGGCTCCAGTGAGTGATCGCTGCTCTTCTGTCCCAGCCAGGAATGAATGGCTCTCTATGGACAAAAAGCTCCAGGCCTGAGTCCTGGCTGAATTTGATACTCGGCACGCTCTACTTGAATGTTTTTCACATAGTTCTTACGGGGCTGACGTGTGCTGTGTGAGGTTTCTAGGTCTTTCAATGAATATATTCTATCTGGTTGATGATTAACACTATGCGTAAGTGTAGGAAAATTCAAACTAAATTCATGCCGGATTCATTAAGTTGTTACAAGATCAGATGGTGGGCAGATGTTTTAACTAAAGCAGTGCATTTTAAACTGAGCTTGTGTTTTGATGGGAGTTCCTGATGATTTTACCATTGATAAAGCTGTAAAAGGCAAAAGTACATATCTTCAAAGTTGGAAATGAGACTACACAGCTGGTAACTCAGATAATGCACTGAGGAATGATAATCAGCTGCCAATGCATCGTCGTGCAGGTCAGTAATCCTTATCATAAGAACATGACCCGTAAAAAGTCCATACACGCTAATAAAAAGCTATAAAATTGGATAACATCATTTTTGACTGCAGTGACTTAGCCTACAAATGTGTTAACAAACTGGAGAATTTTCTTTTGGAAATAAATCAAATCATAAGATTGGTCATTTTTGCAATCTTGGCTATTATGTTCGCCATGTTTTTATCACCTTGGCTTCACGATGCAGTTTTTGACATGAGGTGGGAAAATTTCAACATAAAACCTCTACACCGGTGGTTTTGCAAGTTTTAGCTCATTAACTACAAATTGTGTATTGTTAACATTACAGCAGACCATTTTCCAAACTTTACTGTTATTTACTTCTACCTAGACACTTATTATTTTCACTTGCTGCCAGTAATGTATGAAAATCAACTTGCAAATGCACTACTATTGTTTTTTATAAGAAAAAAATAAAAAATAAATCTCCAACTCACACTGAGAAGTTTCAGCAAACAAACTTTTGACCTTTCTTTTAAAAACACACACTCGTTTTAACAACCAGACCACAGACAAAACTCCCACATCCAAAAAAACTATATATGTGTGTGTGGAAGATCCATGTGACATTGTAACCACAAATATCATGGAGACGTGTTCTCATTGAGCATATACTGAACCATAGGAGAGATTTACATGTTGAAAGGTATGGACGGCTGTATGTGTTTGTGTTGCTATGTAGATGTATGTTTATCACTGCGGGATACCTCTGGAGAGTATGATGAGGAATGGGGGTGCAGAGCCGAGGCTGGCTGGCTGGTCATGGATCAGAAAACCGGCTCCGGCGTGGGAGGAATTCCTCCCTGGCAAACTCTCTTGTCTGGCCTACCAAGAAATGTCTTGATTTAAGAAGACATGTAACTTGTGTGTGTTTACTAGATTACCTTATCGGCTCTTGGACTCTTAATGCTGACATAAGCAGTGTAAATGCAGGTTACAGCAATGAATTGGAACAGGAAGGAGTCAGGACTTTTTCATCCAGATTTCTTGGGTTTATGATGTAAAGCACACATTGATGCTGTCAGATGGACCGACAGGAGGAAACTATATTGATGACAGAGTTGATCCTTATGTATGATTATCTTAAGTTGCATGTTTCAGATTGTTACTGCAGTCTCTGTTTTGTCCTGCTGCACTTTTTATTGTATTCTGCTTGAGTTTTTTTTAAGTCCAGAACCACAAAACACAACTGCTACATGTATAGTTGCAGCGGAAAGTCCCAAATCATCCATCTTTAATTTTATTGCTCTCCAGGTTTCCATAAAAGTGTGCTTGCATAGACTTTTTCATAGTGTAAATTTGTGTTTGTTTTGTATACTTTTCCCTAAGCATGAAGAATCCATACTAAACTGCTGAAGGTTTTTAAATTTTAGGGTGTATAAAGAGTCAGTGTCCTGCTCTTGTTCCCAGTTTTACCACAACTCCTTTTTTCAGCCAGGTCTCTTTTCAAAGAGCATCTCCAGATATTTTCATGTCCAACTCATCCAACTCCTGCATTGCATATAAACCATAAAAACACAGTCATGGTTGCTCTGGCTTTGTCTTTGTATAAGATCTGCAGATGTTGTGGGACATAGATAGAGGTGGCGATGAAGTCACCCTCTGACCAGGTGGGCGGTCATAAGGGTTTAAACCGCTTTAATTAGATTTAGTGAGAAGGACGGGGCCATCACATGTGCGAGTGACTGTGTGTGAGTCTGCACACATTTGTACAGTTCTCATCACCACAGGTGGTTAATCCATCCCTGACAGAGATATGAGGAACACCCAGACATGAGCTTAGATCCCAAAGATTACACTAGTCTCAACACTGTACTCTATAGGAAGTCCCAGCCATGATCTAAAATCCCCAGTTGTAAACAGTGACCAAAGGAAGAGGTAAGGTAGGATCGTGTAGCCATGGAAACGGTGACTCAAAACCCTTAAGGAGCACTTCTAATATTCTAATGTTTTCATATCCTATAGGAGCATCGGTGAGAGCCAGTATTATAGAGTTTCCGTCTGTGATGTAGTGATGGCGTAAATGTAATGTTGAGGACACGTGTCAGTCTGGATGGAAGGAAAGTCAGCGGCGGATGTCTATGATGACATGCACAGACATAACAAAAATGGCCTTTTTCCTCTTCAGTTTTTGAAAGCTAGACTGGTAATTACCCTTAATACCAAAATTTTAATAGACTTTCTCGCTTCTTCACATGGTGTATATTTTTGTGTATTATAAAGAAGGATAGCAGGTAGATGAGACAAGAAACAGATGAAGCTCTGCTGCACGTCTTAAGAGGTAAACATTTTGAAGTCTTCTGTAGAAAGGTGAGGTGTTTGTTCAAGCTCCAACATGATGTATTTATCTGTACTTTGCTCAAATACCAGCTGACAACCAGTTTTTCATTAAAAGTCACCTGATCTTCTGATGTAAAGTGTTTACATTAATTACACAAACCTACCTTTTCAATTATTATCCTTTATTTAATCAAGTGAGACTGGAGTCTTTTATTAGCAAATGTAGGGCTGCACGATATTGGAAAAAACTGACATTTAAATTTTTTTTAACCCTGCGATATATATTGCGATATGAAAAATACTCAGGAGGATATAATAGCTGTGTGGTTCCGACGTCAAAGGTCAAACAAATAAGTTGTTTCTTCTCGATGTGGCAACAGGTGCAAGACACTGTCGACACAGAACACATGTTTTAATAGCATCCTTCTTGTAGCTGAATTAATTCCAAATGAGTGACGTTGCTTTCTTTTTGGCACCGAGTCTTCATTTTCAGTGATTTTCTCTTGTTTGTTGCTCATTTTTCAGTGTTGTTACCAGCGACTCACTCCATGTGCAGGGGCGTGGTCTGCTTCGGCAAAATGATTAAGAACGCTTGTGATTGGCCGATCACTGTGCGTAGTGTTTGTCAGGTACCCAGGTTGAAATTAGATGAGAACATGTTGAGTTCATTTGCCTCCTACTTTGCAGGACCTGCGATGTGACTCTTGCGCACACGTACACTGCGATGACAATGCTCAAACAATATATTGTACAGGTCTAATCAAATGTGACCTGGTCAACGAAGCATGTAATGTCAACTTACATGAAAAAAAAAAAAAAAAAATACATCCAGGATGACACAGGTACAAGGTCTAAAACAATTTCAGTTCTGATAGTTTTACAGTTCTTCTATAAATTACTCCAACAAGTTAGGGAGGTATTTCTAAAAGCTTTTTTGCCTCAGTCTGTTGTGATGTAATTGCTTTTAGTTTTTATGCTTGCATGAGCCATGGGAGAAATTTATAAACATCCCAACTGGTGTAAATTTGTGCAGACATACAGAGATAGTCACTTCGCAGCATACACACTGGTATAGAGGTGTATGCAGTTTCCACAGCCAGTAATAAAAAGACCATAAAGAACAATGGTGCACAGTAACTGACTCCTATATGCCTCTGTCAGCATATCTCCTCACTGTGCTGTCCTTCATCATGCTTATCTTCATTGTCTTCCTTTTAATGTCTGTTTTTCCCACCATAACCTTGGTTCCGCAGCACCACGTGTCTTTCGACCAGGTTTTCAACCACAGAGATGGTCTCTTCATGTTTTCTTACATACAGTATATCTGTAATCTATAAAAATGAATTACTCTCACAGATGCTCAGTTTTTATAGTACTCTGGAAATCATAACAACTCGTGCTATGGTGTGTGATATTTGGACAAGTGCAGATGTATGGCTCGGTGTGGTGACTGTATATTGGGATATTATTGCGATAACAGAAAGGCTCTTCGCTCGTATATAACATTTGTGACACATGTAAGTTTTGCTTCATGCAGATTTCGTGACCTGCTGGGTGCACTGGTGTGATGCTTTTTGAAACCCTCGCATCTCACGGGCCGTTGGGCACCACTGGACCATCGTCGTCTCACCTCATGTCCTTTTCCCTCAGGTGTCAGCCACAGATGAGGATCGCGGTTCCTTTGGTGCCATTTCCTACACCCTGGGCTCTAGCTCTGCTGGAGGAGTGGTGCCAACACACTTCACCATCGACAAGGAAACTGGACAACTTTGCACCAGCACAACTCTGGACCGGGATGACGGATTGGACCACTTTGACCTGACTGTCACTGCAACAGATGGAGTAAGAAACTTTTACTGTTCTCTGTGATTTTCCATGCAGCAGGAGGAATAACTGTTTTAACCCATAAAGACCCAAACATCCACCGGCGACCAAAATCATTGAGTGATATAAAATTTTAACTCCTGTTGACCCACTAAACCAATCAATACATGTAAATAATTGGTGTAAAATGCAGTTTATCTTTTCATGATCATCAGATCACCCATTTGGATGTTCAGAGTCTCCGTAGTGAACGTGGAAACACGGTCATCTTCTACAACATTGATTCACCAGTAAAACCCATGGAGTTTGATAAATGACAGTGGTTGAAGACACTTGTTTTATGTTTAGTTAACAATGTATTTTGCATAAAAAGTTATATTTTTCTTCAGTTTTCTCTGTTTTGCATATAACAACCCTAAACTTGAATCTGAACTTTAATAAACATCTGCATAATCAGTACATTAAATATAGAAAAATACCTGATTTTCACTTGAAAATGCAAAATACAGAGCATAATATTAGAATCAATGGTAATATATCATGTAAGAAAGGGTAAAAATAGAGAAAAAATCATTTGGGAACTGCCACAAAAGCAGCACTGGGTCTTTATGGGTTAATATTTTTACCCTTCTGTATTATCTTTATGATCCAAGTTTGATTAATTATAAATGCATCAGAGATTTAAAGGGAACCAAAATGAGGCTAGGTGGTATTTCTTAGCCTCATGGAGGCATATTCCAGCTGATTTGTGTTGCTCCGTGACCAACACATTACCTGCTGAGTGTATGATGCTTCATGTGATCAAAGCTCAAGGCCTCTAGGTTGAAGGCAAATTAAAGATCTGTGCAGCTGCACTTCAATAAATCTCATCAAAGAGAAGCTCAAGACATGTTTAAAGAAAACAGCATCCTGAGCTTTTTTTTGAGTGTGTTAAGGAAACCAAGAAAAACAGGAACAGCATGGCAAAGCAATCAGGACACGCAGAGAGAGAATGTAGGGAGAGGGAACAGTGAAAAAAAATTAAAATGTAAGTGTTGATTTTAATTAGTTTTTAGGTTTATTTGAGTTAATCCTGGCATAAGTGATGGCATTTGAGCACAGTGGAACATTTGTTTATGTTCCCAACAGAATCATATGCACTAGACGCATCAGTGAATCATGACAAAGAGGCTTTAGACCTGCGCTCATGGTGCTGTAAAACTTCACCACTCTCTTGAGCTGTGCTGTATCGTTAAAAAATCAGAATATGTTATTACTTATTAAATGTTTTTTGGGTTTGTCTGTCTCTGTTCAGATAAATATTGAATTTAGTTGTATAATTTAGCACCTAACCCACGCCTTGCATCTTCCTTCCCACCCGCATCACATTCCCAGTTGGTCCCAGCTGGTGTCTGTTCCCTCCGTCTCGACTATGCCAGTATTTAACGGTCTCGTAAAACTGAACCCACAAATACAAAGTAATGAGCACAAACTCTTCTCCTCACTGACAAATGTATAAGACGATAGACCGGCTCTTCAGCACAGAAGTCATCTTTCTGTCTCCTCTTACAGCTGCTGCGTCTTTACAGTGTGACATAAATCTATTGCCACACTTTCATAACATGAAAGTCCTGGGCTGTCATTTTTCACAGAGGAATAAAGAAAATTCAGTGTTTGTCTGCGGGGTAAAAACTGTGGAAGAAGGGGGAATGTACCATAATGAAACGTGTGTTCTCAAAATAAAAAGTCTAGACTCAAATGCAATTACATGTTTAAATGTTTGTTTGTTTTTTCAGGGTGGTCTCAGCTCAGTGGCTCGTGTAAGGGTCTTAGTGGTGGACATTAATGACAATCGACCCACCTTTTATCCTGTCCTCTACACGGTCAGTCTCAGCACCCATAGTGCCCCGGGAACCTCTGTTGTCAAGGTAACAGCCAATGACCCTGATTCAGGGCAGAATGGTAGGGTGACCTATCGCACGGTACCAGGAGGAGGCTCCGCTTTCTTCACCCTCAACAAGGACACAGGTGTGTGTTCGACTGTATATATTTTGGCTTCTTTTTCCAGACAAAGAATATAGCTTAATTTGTCTTCGCTGGTCGTCTTTGTTCTGCTGCAGGTGTGATCTCTCTATCGCGTTCACTTCATGGCAAAGCCAACACTGTAATCTCCATGGTGATATCGGCTGAGGATGGCGGAGGCCTGACAGCGCCGGTCAATGCCAGAGTGAACGTGAGCGTCGTGGCGGGTTCAGTGGCGTCTCCCGTCTTTGAACAGGCACATTACTTCTTCACTGTGTCGGAGGATGTCCTCAGGGGGACAGCTGTGGGAGTGGTCCGTGCTTCCATCAGGACAGGTAAGGGCACTGTAATCACAAGATTTTTTACTTTGTTCTAGTCTTATGTGATCACTCAGGCAGGTTTCTTTTTTATCTGACCTACCTGTTCTCATCTTTCTGACAAGGAGCAGGACAGAAATGCACTAATGGGCTGTAAAGTGTATAATTTTTTACTTCTCACTCTAGCAGTAGTGCAAATATGCAGGCAAAATGAGCATACACTGCATTAACAAATCACATCCATCAACAGCTTCACCATAGATTATTTTCACTGTGGATAGACTTTCATTTCCTCTTAGGATTAATGATGGTGAAATGAATTTGGAAAGGCTGTAATTCTGAGTGGAAGTCAAGAATAAGATGTACTCCACTGGTGTAGTGGGCAGAAGCACACTTATCTATGTCTGTGTGACTGTGCAAAGCTTCCCATGAACCTGTCCCCTCACCCACTTTGAGTGTTTCCAGTGCTGCATTACCACCGTGATGTAAACACACCTCATCCCTGTCCACCAAAAATGTATATTAGTGTGTTGTGTAAATTTGTATGTTAGATATATGTGCACTTACCTATGAAGAAAGCATAATCGATGGTTCTGTACAGAATTAATGCATTTTTCCAGCCATTTTCGTGCTGAAATGTTTACAGAAGTAGGTCAAAGGAAAAATGATGTAGTCTTGAACTTGCGTTGAAACATGGAGAAGGCCAGAGGTCACCTGTTCTACATTTTATAGTGAATAATGAAATAGAAAATATATAATCCACAGATAATAAACTTAGTAAACTTGTTACCCTTCTTTGTTAATGTTACTGTCTGTCTCTGTGCTTTAACAAGGTGGTGCTAAGGAGATTTCCTACTCCATCTCCTCTGGAGACCCAGATGGTTACTTCATGGTGGACAGTGCTACTGGCACCATTCGCACTGCTCTTTCTCTGGACCATGAGATCTGCTCTAGCCTTGACTTGGAGATCCAGGCTCGCACCGGCTCTCCTCCAGCATATGGAACCAGTCGAGTACGCATTACCATTTCAGACGTCAATGACAATGCTCCCACATTCTTCCCATCCTCATCAGAGTCCCTTCTTTTACCTGAGATCACCAAAATGGGAGCTGTCATCTACCGCATTCAGGCCTCTGACAAAGACTCCGGTCATAACGGTCAGCTCAGCTTTGACCTGGTGTCTGCTGGAGCTGCAGGCAGCAGCGGTCAGCGGACATTTGGTGTTGACCGTGGGAGTGGGGAGGTACGTCTGATTGGCAGCCTGTCATATGAAAGTGTCCCTCGCTATGACCTTCAGGTGGTTGCCAAAGATGGCGGGGCACCTCAGCTTAGCTCCACATTCACTCTTGTGGTCCACATCCAAGCACAGGATGCACAAGGCCCTCATTTTGACACCCTGACCTACCGTGTGGAGCTCCGGGAAAACACACCTCTTAACACACGTTTTCTTCAGGTTAGAGCACTCAACAGGGAGGCGTCTGGGAATGGTGGAAGCTCATCATCATCTTCCGCCTCTTCTATTTCCTACCGCCTCAGACCAGACGGTGATGCTGCTGGGTTTGGCATCATGCCTGATAGCGGTTGGCTTTTTGTTCGTAGTTCTCTGGATCGTGAAGTCAAAGACATGTACCTACTGACTGTCCTGGCCACCTCGGGCCTGGGCGGGGTGGGGCGGACTGGCAGCGCAACAGTGAGGGTAACAGTGACCGATGAGAATGACAATTTCCCCCGACTGAGCCAAGAGAGGGTGTTCCTGGCTGTCAGAGAGAACCTGTTGCCAGGAACAGGCTTTGGTCGAGTGTCTGCGACAGACAGAGACGCAGGACTGAATGCTCGGCTCACCTACAGGCTGCTGCACACCGACAGACACTTCCAGATCAATTCACAAACAGGTAAAGATAAACTTTGTTACCAGGATTGAAACGCAACAATGTTATATTTAAAGCTAAAATGTAACATTTCCACATTCAAATCAAAAAAGAAAAATGACTAAGCCTATGTTATACATTTAGTTCACTTGTATCTTGTTTATTATATATCAGATGTTTTAGTAATGTTAAAATTTGATGAAAATGGTATCATGTCACCTGTAATAACACTAAAACATAATAGAATCTGAAAACTTTTGATAAATTACTTTGTCTCTAAACACATTTCACTCTCTTGGTCTCATGTTACTCAACAATATCAACCACTACACTGCAAATAATGTGGTTCTTACCAAAATAATAATAATAAAAAAAAAAAACGTAGATTTAGAAGTGTTAGATCGTTTATCTTCTTTTAAGTATTAATTTCTTATTTTAAGTGTTCATACATCTGCCCTTCTTATCAGGTCAAAATGTGGTTCAACAAAACCCAAAATAAAGACAGTGGACTATCAAGGGGAGCCTCATATACTTTATGAAGTTCCGCTTGGTAAAGCAAATTTGTTCAGCACAACAATGCAGCCAGACCACCAGTCTGCTGTTATGATGCTGGACAAGAGGAGTTAGAAAAAATAATAATAATAAAATACATCTCTAAATATGCTTATTTCCAGACTTAATCTTAATTCAATAAATCTTGTCAAGTGAAATCTTGCTGCATGGACAGATATTTCACTTGTTTTGAGTACCTTTTTCCTCAGATTTAGTGTTTTTATCTTGTTTTAGACACCCTTTTTTTTGCTGTGTACTAAGTCTTACATTAAAAACATATTTGTGATAATTGTGCTTTCTATCTTTAAGAGCTCCCATAAACAGACAAGTCATCAGTACATATAGAGGATGCTACTTAATAACCAGCACTAATACCTGCACAATTTCCCTTGACAAATTAGTAATTTACTGTTTGTATATTTACAGTTACATGGTAATCCCGCTCTGACCATTGCGGTTATCACAAGCTAAGGCCATCACATCTGTTTGTACTCCTCTTTGTGTTTAGGTGAGATCAGCACTCGTCTTGCCTTGGACAGAGAGCAGCAGTCAAGCTATCAGCTGGTTGTTGTCGTACAGGATGGAGGCACGCCCCCTCGCAGTGCGACCGGCACCGCTCATATCACTGTGCTCGATGAAAATGACCACGCCCCCACTTTTACTCATGCCAGACCAGACAGGGAGCTGCTGCTACAGGTAATAAAAGAATAAAGGAATATTAGATACCCCTGTTAAAGTTAAAATGAAATGCATGTGTGAAAGGAGTTCAGGAGCCAGAATCTTTCCATATATATTCTGTAAGTAGATAGAAAAATATGTGCCCACTAGTTTATTTTTGCAACTTTCTTTCAAAGTTAAAATGTTTTTATACTAGCTTATATCATTGTAAACAGACTGAAAAAACATGGGATAATTGTAATGATTACATGGTACTAGACCAGACTGGGAAAAAACATAGTTAAGAAGAGCAGGTAAAATAATATAATGAATATAATAAACAAAACATTAAATGAGAGTGATTATTCCTTTGGCTGTGGGTCGATGATGATTGAAAAAGGATTTCATACGACCCCAGCAGTGACCCTTTTGATAGACTTTAATTTTACAGCAAATATTTTCTGAATAATTCATATTGTTAAAGCTGTTTCTGAAGATTCTCTGCTTCCTTCTTTATTATAAGGTTAGGTTATATGTATGCTCAATCAGGTGACAAAGAGAAGAGTATTATATAGTACTGTGCAAAAAATAGAAGTACAATGCTATTCCTTTTCATTGTAGGTTATGGAGGGGCTTCCATCAGGAACAGTCATAGAGACATTAACAGCTAAAGACCCAGATGAGGGAGAAAATGGCACAATCTTCTACTCTTTATCAGGTAATCTCTACAAATCAGTCTACATCTGTAATTTAGTGTTTCATCTTCTCGCTGTATATTATTCCTAAGCTGACTTTGATACATTTGTCATGGTCTTTAGGTGCCAGAGCAGAGCGTTTTTCTCTGAACCCGACCAGTGGTGAGTTGAGAACCGCCTCACCTCTGAGATGGGCAGAGCGGGCTGAGTACACTTTTACTGTGACGGCTGCAGACCACGGCACACCAGGTCTGAGCTCCACCTGCCAGCTGCGGATCCAGGTAAATAGGATGTGTATATTCTGCACTGCAAAAATCTAAATCTTACCAAGTGTATTTTTCTCTTTTCTAGTTAAAATATCTCATCACACTTAAAATAAGACATAATCACCTAAAGTGTATCTTTTCTTTTTTTTTTAACTTTATTTTTAGTGTTTGATTTCTGTACATTACAAAACAAAACAAACATAAGAGACATTTGGGATACATTGACCATAATAAACCTTTGTGACTACCAATTGTTTTTAGTAATGTGACGATGAAATGAAAATTATCCATTTCTTCCCCTTATCATGACACTGTTCTTCTTGAGTCCTCAATCTATGGGTCAGAATCTCCATCTCAAATATTCCTTTCACAGTTTGTATCCAGTCGGTAGTTTTAGGTGGTTCTAATCTGCACCATTTTTTGGTAATAACCTTTTTACAGGGTGCTAATAGTATTTTAAACAAATATCTATATTTTTTTTCTTACATTATTACCAATAATACATCCAAAACAACCCAATATCATAACAATTGTTGAATATACATTATCCCAGAATTATGCAAGTTTCGGACATAACCAAAAGACATTTGCATGATTTACATTGCCATCTCCACATTCTCTCCAACAAGGTTGAACTCTGAATACATATTTAGCTGTAATTTTAGGTCTTATGAAAAAATTATATTTTTCCAGCAATGTTGCCTCCATGTTCTTGAAGAAGTGGTTGACTGTTGGGTTCTCCAGACATTGAGACAGATCCTCTGAGACACACACATTCCTGGTTCTTTTTCCCATTTCTGTTTCACATCCAAAGTGTTTCAATTTTCCATTTTTTTTGCTTGAATTAAGCAAAAAAGTCTTGAATTAAGTAAAAAAAAATCTTGAATTAAGCAAAAAAAAAAAATCTGCGAATGGAACAAGTGAAAATTATCTTGGTAAGATTTCTTGAAATAGAGATTTTCAGGATCTGTTGTCTAAAAATAAGTTCTTATATTTCACTGAAAAGTTACTCTTTAGGCGATTAGGTCTTATTTTAAGTGTGAAGGGATATTTTGACTAGAAATGAGAAAAACACACTTTGTAAGATTTAGATTTTTGCAGTGTGTCTGTTTCATATATTAACACGTAGATGCTCAATATGTGTGGGTATTTGAGCAGCTCTAATTCCACCTCAAGTTATGTTCCTGTAATTCATTTCAGCAAAACATACTACGTACACACACAATCTTCTTATTTATATTTTTACTGCATTAGGTAATTGGACGCAAAAGCCATTCTGGTTACAAACATTAAAGTACTTCAACTACCATTACCTCAGTCCATTTGCATTCCTTGCTGCGAGTAATTTCCTCAAACTGTGCACATAGTGAGCAGTATAACTGTCAGAGGAATTGGAAAAGGAGGTAAAAAAAAAAAAAAAAGAAGCGGAGAAACTAAATCTGTGCCTGTACAAACAAAAGCATCAACCCAATCTAGTGTGTGTTTCCTGCTCCAGAGGTTAGTGGGGTAACCAAAACCCAAGGTGAGAAACCCTGAGCTGCAGGAGGGAGCTGGTCTGGACTGAGTTATTTTTCAGGACCTTCTGCATGAGGGTTAACCCTGCATATCAACGTACAATATCAGGGATTAGAAAAAAAGTAACAGTGGGAAAAAAAAAGGTCCAGTTGAGGTCTTTAGTCAGAGGAGGGTGGTGGTTTGCTTTGACTGTGGAGCTCGGAGCTCAGTGTTTTTATGTGATGTGATTTTAAAAAGGAAAAGGATGCTAATTACAATGGGTGTGCTTGCCTTAAAATTTGCCTGCACCCTGCTTGTGCAACACTGAGATTAGACAGAGGGGAAACAGGCACCTTGGAATCAAATACTCCCAGATGCGTTTTGATGAGAGCCAGCTGCATCAAATCACATAAAGAGAAAGGGAATACACCACAATACGGTAGCAAGCTGTAATACATACATGCACGTAGACGCACGCGATGTAACAGCACAGTCAAGCACATTCATGAGGTAACATTTCACTGTAATGATTTTGAGATAACATTTCACATAGCTGTGTTTAAAATTGGACACAGGGGATACCATTGTACACCACATGTTAACTTGCTTGAAAAGGAGATAAATAATCAGTAATCAGAATACAAATGGGTCTGTCGTTTCAGGCGAATACGATGACACTTGTTAATATAAGTACAATTTTGTGACATACTTGGTTTTATTATTCAAGGTCGAACAGCAGCGGGTGTCTAAACAACTGAGCCCAATCATCAGTGGGTGTGTGTTTTATGGGAGTCATTGACCCCTCAGTTTATGGCTGTGTGTATTTCAGCTGAACATACTGTACATTAAATACAGTCTCTCTTTAATGGTGCTCTGTGCACTATCGAGTCAGGGGGTGAAGCTATATATAAAATATGCTCATTATCTTAATAACTTCCTTCTTTTACATGATTTATAGTTGCTGTTCATGTTCTATAAAGCCAGCAGGAACACGCAGCTAATTGTAACAGATCTTTGCGACAGAATGTAAGAGATGGGGTGGCTATGGATTCGTCGATGATGAAACCAGAGCTTGTTAAAATCTGCTTGTGTGTGCTGTCTTCAGCGCTTTTTGATCTGTCTTAGAACAATATCAAACGAGGCCGTTGCTTAGAGTGGCGATAGCGCCGTTGCGTGCATTCGTTTCCCATCCGACCTGACTGCAGCATGTGGAGGTTGCACTTATTGCTCTATGTTACTTGAACTGCAATATTTACAATTTTCCTTTTCCATCACACCCATCATTATTTTGTCAGAGGTCACAAACCCTGACTCTCATCTTGAAGCCAGACTGCTGCAGTGTCAAGATATTTACTGGAAGGGATGTGCATAATGGCTTCATGCACAATGAGAATGCCTCTAAGGGTTCTTATAGTAATAACAACAAAACAGAAACAGACTACAGCCCAAGGCTATGTTTAGGGATGGGCTGGAGTGAGAGACATATAGCTTTGTCTGCAGAATACCAAAGGAAATCAGATCCAGTAAGTACAGTCCATACAGTACAGAGCTGAGTTCTGCTGTGAGATGTTCCAAAACATGTTCACTGTCTATTTGTTATTGATTGATTGATTGACTTTTATGGGTTATATTTTTTCTGAGTTGTCCTAATGCACTTAAATTTAGCTGTCTATTTCAGTAATCATGGACACCAACAGTGTTTAGAACTGATTAAAAATAAAAATAGACAGATAAAACTAGTAATACCATGAATGTAGTATGAATTAGTAGTCCCAAATCGTTAGCACAACACAATAACACATTTTTAGTTTATTTATTTTATCAGATATTGCGTAAAAACAAGTAAATTCTGAATATCAGGACTGATAATCAGCCTCTTGATCTGGACTTGATGCTGAGATTTTAACCCTGTAAAGCCTGAACCATTAAATCATGAACAGAAAATTCCAGTTCTTTTAAATTGGAGTCTTTATTGGTCCTTCTGAACAGTCAAAATTTTTTTTTTCAAATATCAATTTCCATGTATGAGTTCCAATTTTGTATCATATCTGATACATCAGGTCTCAATGCTCAAATATTATTATTTTTGAACAAATGAAAAGATAATATAACACAAACATGTCTAACAAATTGGTAATTCCTTTTCAACATTGGCAAAGTTCTGCCTCTTTCCTCATTAATGACAATCTTGTAGTGTCACTGGAAAGGCCTCTGGTGAACGAATTCCTCCCCCCTGGTGGATTATCCATGTATTGTATGTGTCTAATTGTATACATCAGGTTTTTCAAGAAAAAAAAAATCACACTGATCATGTAGAGGGTTTCAAAACTCATGTAGCATATATGATACATTTGGCGTTATAGGGTTAAAAAGACTACTCGTCCTACTCATTTTCTTTCTTTTCGTCAGGTTCTCAGCTCATCCAGGTCAAACCCTAAACCCAACGTGCTTTCCATGACACTAAACACTGTTGAAGGGGCAGCTCCAGGATCCGTCATCGGCTCAGTTCGCCCACACGATCAGCATGACTCTGCTTTACTGGACGGCCAGGTGACCTATCTGGTGGTCGGGGGGACGGACCGAGACGGTACCTTTATGGTGGATCGTTTAAAGGGTGACGTGTACCTGGTGCGTGAACTGGACTATGAGAAGGGATCCAGGTATACCCTGCAAATCGAAGTGTCCGACTTCTCCCAGGCATTTCCCAGCAGTCACCTGGTGCAGCTGGATATCAACGTGCAGGACAACAATGACCATGTACCGCAGTTCACAGAGGATCCTGTTACTATAGTGATCCAAGAGAACATAGAGCCAGGGGCCTCTGTGTACACCTTCCAGGCAGTGGATCAGGTCTGCATTCCCTCTGTACTCATGTACTTATAATGAGACTATGTGGATTACAGTCATATTTTTTTTATTAGTCTTTCATTTTGTCTGTTTTCAGGAAGTTTTAGGTATTATTAAGAAAGCCTTGAATTACAGAAGTTGAAAAGTGGTTTTGTAAATCACATTTACATCTGTATTTACCATGTAATCTGCTTTAGAAGTCAATGAAGTTTACAACACAACCAAAACTGTTCCAATGAAGTGTGATTTCTTATTAATTATTGTCATTTTCTTATTAAATAACAATTTTTTAATGAGCTTCATGTCAAACTTCACATTAGAAAGTAAATAATAACAGGTAATAATAAATATAATAATAATAAAAAAGAAAGTAAATAATAATGTATAAATCACAATTCCTAGAAAATGAAAATGATGTTAACTGCTCTTCTCTTTTGTTTGGTTTGTGTGGCATTTTTCATAGTTTTCATAGTTAGTTTTTTAGTTTTATGTTTTTTAAACGGTTACTGCTACTCCATAAAACTCCATTTGCTTATTTTTGTTTAGTCCGAAACATGGTTGAAGGCTCCTTATTGTAAATGCATCTTGACTTGTTTGTTCACACAAGTATTTAATTTGTTTTCCTTTCTCATTAGCAGTTGAATGTATGTGTTTTCCTCTTCATAGGATGGCAGTGGGCCCAACAGTGATGTTCGGTACTCCATTGAACACTACTGGCCCGACACTGCGGACCTACTGACCCTTGACCCCGTCACTGGAGTCCTGACTCTGGGACAGAAGTTGGATCGTGAGACGACGCCCTCGCTCTATCTTGTGGTTCGAGCCACAGACCAGGCCGTGGATCCTTCGAAGCGGCGCTGGGGTTCGGTCACAGCTCGGGTGTTTGTGACAGATGAAAATGATAACGCTCCGGTTTTTAGCTCTCCATCTGCTGTCAGCGTTATGGAGGATCAGCCTGTCGGGTGAGTGGCATGTCTTTATGTTTGTTTTGCTTGTGTTTAGAACCTCATTAAAAAGTAAAAGCACCTTATCGCTGACTTGTTTCATGAGCATGTACAGAAAGTTGAATATATAGAAATCAAGTCCATTTGATTGTTGAAAGCTTTAATATAAGCCTCCCCTGTCTGTTATAATCCAACATTTTTTTTTTGTGCTTGCATTGACAGCTTTGTGATTTTGTACGTGATGGCTCGAGATGACGACGAGGGAGAAAATGGCCGTGTGTCGTATAGAATCCAGACAGGCAACAGCGCTGGTCGTTTCAGTCTCAACCCCAACACCGGTGAGCTTTTTTTAGGATGTGAGACAAAATCTAAAAATATCATAATGTAACAATAATAAAAACACACTCTGTGGAGACTGGGGATTTCCCATAAATATCCAATTTACACTCCATCAGCGGCCTGGTTAGAGTTAAAGTCACCACATAATTTCTCAAGTTTACAATTCAGCTTTGAGTGATTTAACACAAGCTGGGACATTCAGTGCTGTATGTGTGATTTTTTTCTGTGGAGCTTCGTGATTGATAGATAATCAGCTTCCCACCCATGTAAGTCCACTGAATGAACAAAACTTTCCAGGAGACTGTAATTATCCACTGAAGTGCTTCGTCTACAGGGTCTCAACTGCTAAAACAGTCATAACCTTCTTTAATAGATGATCTTTCAATGCCTCAGAGCAATATTTCACTTGAATAATGCTTTGGTGTTTTTTCTCATGATGGATTTGTTCATGGGAACCAGTCTTTATTTGGACGGGCTTTGATATCTTATATATGTGTATGTGTAATTTCTTCATCACTGGAGCTGGGTGGCTGCGTGGTGTAGGCGTGCTGGGATCTGGCTGAGATGGGATTAAGAACCTTAAGACAGACAGTTAATGCAGCTTCCAGATGGAAGAAAGTCTTTACTTCATTACTGTCAAGTGTCGGGTGCATTAGCAGGGTTTCATTTCACTTCTGGTTTGTTTCTTAAGCTATGCAGTGTTAAGCTTTTGGTTGATAATAGCTGTAATGGCAGATTATCATACTGCTAAGACATTTACCAAACCACCCCACTGATGTAGGGGGTATCATTAGCCTGATGACTGTTGGTAAATTATATGTCTTCTCTGCCAATATGAACTTTCTGTTATTACACATAACTGCAGCTTTGAGAATTTTATTGACCACTTTAAAGCATTTTATTCCATCTCCTGAGGCCTCAAAAGTAAATAAAACATTTTACTCAAGCTTTTGGAAGACAGAGTTCTAATACTTCACTCGAGATTCAGCAATTTATGTAAAATATATCGCTCAAATCCTACGGTCCCAGCATTACATTCACATGGACAGAGTACTGTAACAGCAACACTAAACTGGCTGCACAGGAAGATAAAACATAAATGTGTTGCATCTGTCTGCATTTTGGCTGGAATAAGCTTAGCCTTGAAGAAACATCAAAGCTTCACAGAAGTCTCCACACGATGTATGTGTTTGGCATGCTCAGACATTTCTAAACTACACTTGTCTCTTGTGAACTGTTCTAGACTAACTTGCTGGGAACTGTACACACATTCACATTTCTTGTTTCCAATCACTTTGGCTGACCCTTCTTGTAGTCGGGGTGATGACAGGGGTGTGGGGTGTACACATAAAAGGTAGGCGAGTAACTGAAACCAGTCACAGAAGTGGTGGTCTGATTTCTCTATCTGAACCAACTTGATTTACATAAATCACACATGTAGATGAAGAATAATGCTTTACAGATTTAGAGACTTTCCTACGCTAGTGTCCTGTGAAAAAAACAAAACAATAATCTAATTTTAGCAGTGGTTATACATTGATTTAAATAGTTTGCATTTAGTGTGTGTGTAGCATGGATTATGTTTGTGTGTACTAATATGTGCCTTGCATTAATTAGATAAATTATAAATTGCAGTAAATGTTATACAGGTCCTATCTTAAAGGCATTTGGCATGAAATAACACAAGGCTTTCAGTGGAAACTCCCGTAAAATAAAGCTGTAATGGTTTTGCTTAACTAGTCCACTAGGCATATCAAAACTACCTCTCACAGGAACACAAAATTACATTTGGACAAAACCACACCTACATAAATATCTCAAGGTCCAACAGTTTAGATAAAAATGTAGGTTTTTATATCATAGAAATTCAGGAGAGATTTATCCTTGAAAGCTCTCATTTGTTCTTCATTATTCCTTTTCCAGGTTCTCTGTCTATCCTTAAAGCCCTGGATCGGGAGGAGCATGAAGTCTTCAATCTGACAATTATAGCAGAGGATCATGGGATACCTCAGCTTTCCACCTCTCAGGTGTTGTGTATCCAGGTGATTGATGTAAATGATGAAGCTCCAGTGTTCCAGCGACCAGAGTTTGAGACCCAGGTGATGGAAAACCAAGGACCAGGAACCACAGTGCTGATCGTCACCGCCACCGACCGGGACCAAGGTCATTTTAACATCTAAATTCTGAATTTTTTTTGAGCTACCAAATCAATGGGAAATCCAGAGGAGAGGCTCCAAAGACAGAACTAAACAAAAAATCCTATAAAAGATCTATGAAGATGAAAGCATTGTGAGACACATGCATGATGGTAAAAACCTAAAAGACCAAACAAGACAAAAATTGCACAACATGAGGAAAATGTAAAAGATGTAACAAGATGAACGCACGATAAGAGACACGAACAATAAAAAAGACAAAACAAGTCAGAAAATAACATGACAAGTAGAAAATAGTTTAAGAAATGAAAAGGCTTTAAGTTGTTTGAGGCACAAAACTCATCATTTGGGTCAGAAAAAGTACTGTAGAGATTCCAAATAGAATTTGATTTTATAGTTTACAAAGTTTCCATATTTTTTAGTGAAAGCAAAGATTCTCCATGCATTCTCCACAATTTCACAAAATATTAAATTCGTCACGGAAATTCATCACAGGCACACGATTTTAACTTTTAGAAAGTAAGAAAATAAGATGATTGTTTGTCGGGCAAAGATTTAAGAAAATGCATCCAAATAAGAAGACAAGTTCGAAAAATTAACGCAGTAAGAGAATAAAAAAAATCTTTGTGGTGTACACAGACAGGCCTCTAAGTAAGGATGGGAATCTAAATTATAAAGGGACATGAATGGGAACCTAAATCATTTGAAAACACAACGGAGGCTCAGCTGTTAATGAAATATGCAGTGGTTAGCAGCACCCAGGGCCTTGTGTTTGTGAAGTCTCATTAGGACTGTCAAGAAGCACTGCAGTCTTGAATTAATATTCCTGTTTTATTAGATTTAATGTATTTTTCCTGTTCAATGTAGGATCTAATGGCCAGGTGACGTACGGAGGAGTAACAGAGGAGGGCTTTGTCATCAACCCTGTTACAGGAGTCATCACCACCACCAGGGAACTAGACAAAGAGCAGCAAGATCACTACATACTCACAGGTAATATGATGATCAGCCTGATACACATTTTAACCCATAAAGACCCATTGCTACTAAAATGTTTTTTTCTCTACTTTTAACTTTTCTTAAGTGATTTATCACCTTTTATTAGAATATCATCCTATGTATTTTGTGTTTTGTTTTTTTATAGTAAAAAGGTATTTTCCTGTATTTAATTTACTGATCATGTATGTGTTCATAAAAGCTCAGATTACAGTTGAGGATTATTGTATCAGAACAGAGAAAACTGAAGAAAGCATGACTTTTTCAGTAAAATATATCACTAACTTAACATGTACCAAGCGTGTCCATCCAATGTCAATGATCAAACTCCCCGAGTTTTACTGGTGAATCAATTTTGTAGAAGATGATGGTGTTTCCATGTTCTCTACAGAGCCTCTGAACATCCAAATGGGTCAAATCTGATGATCATGACAAGATGACAAACTGTATTTTGCATTAATTATTTACATGGATTGATAAGATTAGTGGCTAAACAGGTTTTGAACATTTTAGATCAATTGATGGTTTGGGTCACCAGTGGCTGTTTGGGTCTTTATGAGTTAATTTAGTCATGAATGAATCACCTAGGTGTACCCTTTGCCTGTTGATAGTGTTGGTAACCTCCAGAGGATGAAACAGTTCAGAAAATCAATGAACAGATGAATGAATCAGTTACAGATACCAAAGAACTAAATCTAAGACTGAGTTACAAATCATAATATTGGTGATTATAATCCAGATTCATACTAGTACTCTTTAAACACAAAGAGCTATTTTGCTGGTGTCTTCCAAACATTTTTTTCTCTACATTTAACCTTTCCTAAGTGATTTATCACCATTTATTTTAATGTTATCTTCTGCATTTTGCTTTTTTTTTTTTTTAGTGAAAATGACATATTTTCCTACATTTCATTTGCTGATTGTGTAGATCTTCATGAAATCTGAAGGGAAAAGTGACTTTTTCAGCAAATTATCATTAACTGCACATAAAAACAAGCATCTACCATCACTGACATTTGTCAAAGCACAGATTTTAGTGGGGCATCAGTGTTGCAGAAAATGACAGTGTTTCCATGTTCACTACAGAGCCTCTGAACCTCCAAATAAGACACATCTGATGCCACTTAAAAGCTTAAAAACTGCATTTTACCTGAATTAGTTAAATGCATTAATAGGGTTAATGGTTGACAAGTGATTAAACATTTTAGATCAGTCTTTTTGATCACCAGAAGCTGTTTAGGATTAAGTTAAAAAGTTAAATGTGGAATATAACAGTGACCACACCAAGAGGGTGGACATGGCTCAACAGTCATTTCCTTCTAAAATCAGGGCGAAAAGTTTGACATTGATCAGTGTTGAGTACTGACTAGTTAAAATTTATGTTTCTAAGACTTTCAAACTCAAAACATTTGTTAGAATCATTATTACATTATCACATTTCTTACAGGATATCCAATAATATGTAACCTTTTATACTTAAACATGAATCTTCACAACACTGATTATTATCATCGACTTGACATTTTATTTATTTTCCATTTCTCGCCAGTGTATGCCAGAGATGGAGGACTGCCCTCTAACTTTGCTAAGGCTGTAGTCCGTGTGGAGGTGCAAGATGTAAACGATAACACTCCGGTCTTTGCAAAACCGTGGTATGGGTTGGAGGTGCCCGAGAACCAGGCTCCTGTAGAACTTTGTTTTCTCAAGGCCACAGACCCTGACTCAGGTCCTAACGGAGAGCTCGAGTACAGGATCACTGGTAAGAAACATGTCATGTGTCCGATTCAATCCTGACATTGTTCTGTATTATTTCAAAAGTACTACATTCCTTCCGTCTCTCTAGAGCACATTCAGACTTTGACTTAAGTGTGGAGTTGGCACAGATGTTCCCCTTTCCTTGCTTCTTTCAGCACTCATTTCGCAGAAAAGTCGTGTAATTTTTTTCCTGCTCCATCGACTGTTTTCTCTCCAGCTGGGGATCCAGATGGAGATTTCAGCCTCCACGCCAACACAGGAGCGCTGTCCACTTCGCGCGCTCTAGACAGAGAGACGAGGGATGAATATACTCTGGAGGTTGTGGCCACAGATAAAGGCAGCCCTGCTCTCAGCGCTACAGTCACAGTGGAAGTCCGAGTGCTGGATGTGAATGACAACAGCCCCGTCTTCAGCCGCAGTAGTTACTCAGTTGATGTGTCAGAAGATGCAGTAGAAGGCACACAAGTTTTGGAGGTATTATTTATTAACATCTAAACATCTGTCACAAATTCACACCTTTACTGAATGACTTTACTGTACCTCCACTTAATGAGACGATGTATTATATCCTTATATTTCACTAACTTTTACTATGAAAGTCTTATGTTGATTACACTGATAGATTCATAATCACTTGTTTGGGTGTTTCTAGGTCAAAGCTGTCGATAAGGATGAAGGTCTGAATGGGAAAGTCCTGTATTTCCTCAGCCGAGATGCACACGGGGCGTTTACTATCGATGAAAACACTGGGCGTATCACCACATCAGCTCCTCTGGACCGAGAGAAAATAGCCTCATACACTTTCCAGGTGTTTGCCGTTGACCTTTCACCTGCTGCACCGAGGAACACCTCTGTTCAGGTAAAAAAAGAGATAAAATGTTGAAAAAGACTTTTATGTGTGTGCTGACATAATTTTTTTTAGTATTTTTATGTTCACAATTTATTTAATACATTTTGCTCTCACTTTCTGACCCTGAAGCTTTAACATTTCCATTTCCTGTTGTTATTTTTTGACACTGCACTTACATTATATCAGATTTTTCAGTGTTCCATATCTGCAGTTTTGGTCAATCAGTGGCTCGTTAATGGCATCTTATCTCCTTTACTGACTTATAAACATAACTCTTTCTTTAGAATGAAAGGAAACAACTTAAACATCTTTACATGTAATTGGAATAAATTTTGATACATCGTCTCATATGTAAACATACTTTCTACTTAAATAATTTAGATTTTCATTCTCAATGGTGGTGAAACACACGACTATGACTACTCTACTTACTACAAGGTCCTATATTATAAATTGAGAGTCTCTCAGAGGCATCCAATATGTACAGAACATTTAAAAAGTGTTTTACAGGTATGTATAAATTTGTTTTATTCTGTCTTTCCAGGTGATAGTCACCATCCTAGATGTCAACGACAACACTCCCTTCTTCATCCAGGATCCACTGATCATTGAAGTGTCCACTAGGCGTTCCCAGCGTGTTCTGGCCACCATGAAGGCTGAAGATAAGGATTTTGGAGCCAATGGTTCTGTATTTTACCGATTTGCCGCACCGGTCAAAGGTTTCAGTATCAACTCTCTGACTGGGGAGATTCAGGCTACGGAGCCCCTCACTGAGCTGACCCAGGCTCAGAGGACCCTGATTGTTGAGGCCATGGACCAGGGAAGCCCAGCTCAGTCAGCCCAGGGCGTGGTGGTGATCTTTGTAAAGGAGGTGGAGTACAATGGCATCCGCTTCTCGAGGAA
The DNA here is from genome assembly GCF_902148855.1 of Sphaeramia orbicularis. Classification (NCBI taxonomy): domain Eukaryota; kingdom Metazoa; phylum Chordata; class Actinopteri; order Kurtiformes; family Apogonidae; genus Sphaeramia; species Sphaeramia orbicularis. Next base: position 31,800,904 of record NC_043970.1, read on the forward strand.
TGCTAGAGACGTCAGCATACAGGAGAACGCTGCAAAAGGTTTGATATTAATATAATGTAATCACAAAATAAAACAAGTGTACCGTGTGTGTGTGTGCATTTCATTACCACTAACTTTATCCACTTTACTCTCAATCTTTAGGCACAGCTGTGGCTCAGGCTCAGGCTCAACACCCAGATGGTACACATAAGGGTATCAGCTACAGCCTCTTCAGCGGGAACAGAAGGCAGGCCTTCAGCATCAGCTCTTCAACAGGTGAAACTCATACTATTTTTTTTTCTAAATGTTTCCATGTTATATTCCTAGTTCAGATTTTTCATTCATATAAATGTTTATGTGTGTCCTACAGGTGAAATCTCAGTACAGAGCTCTAAGGGACTGGACTTTGAAGACACACCCAGACTCCGTTTAGTCGTGAAGGCTGAAACTGTGGCCTCCACATCTTTCATGGCTATAAACTTAATCCTGCAGGACGTCAATGACAATCTTCCTCGTTTCCAGCTCCAGAATTATGTGGCCTACATGAGAGAAGCACAGGGATATGAAACACCCATTATACAGGTGCATCCAAATGTTAAGCCTGAACTGTGTATAATAAAAACACAGTTATTTGCTTACCTGGTCACTAAAGTAAATTATTTGCCTTTATTTCCTTCTTTACGTATTCTCTTAGGTGGTGGCTGAGGATGTGGATCAGGGCCAGAATGGTCAGGTGACCTACTCCATCCAGTCATCGGGTATGAGCGGCCTGTTCAAGATCGACCCGATGACAGGAAGCATCACCACGGCAGCCATCATGGACCGAGAGATCTTTACCCAGACCAAGTGAGAACAGATCTGTGGTTGCTTAATCCCAACTCTGAATAGATATATATTTTACTGAGTGTATATATATTAAAGACATGACCTTTGCAGTGTATATTTAGATCCAGGAGAGCATGTGTTGGAGAAAAAAGTAGATATAGCACATCATGAATCATATTCAGTCAGCTAGTTTAAGTTTATATAGCTGGTGAGGAGGCTGACATAACCATACCAGATGGACCAGGCAGCAGACCTACTTTTTCACTTTAGCTTTTTGAGTGTTGATGAGATGAAAAAAATTGGAAAAATAATGTGTAGCAGCAAGAAAGTATAATGTATATAAGCATCTTATCATTATCAAAACTGCAGATGCAATGAAAAGAACTTGACAAGATGTTATTGTTAGAGGTTAAATATCATTTTTTACTCTTCCACAGACTGGTAGTTACAGCAACTGACAGAGGAAGTCCACGACTGGCAGGTTCGGCTACGTTAACAGTGATTATTGTGGACCAGAATGATAACAGTCCTACTATTCCTGTGCCTCAGGAAATCCGCATCCCAGAAAGTAAGAGAGTGGTTTTATTTCATACTTTTGTTTGTTCTTGCTGACAATGTACTTGTAAAAAATTAATAGAACATTCATATTCACTAACGGCTAAATGGAGCTAACACGGTGTTTTCTTTCCATTAGATACGTTGATTGGCACAGAGATTACTTTGGTGACGGGTAATGATGTCGACTCCAGCCCTGCTCTGTCCTACTCTTTGCATCTGGACCCGACAGCCTTAGGGAAGTTTGGGATCCATCGCTTCAGTGGAGGTGTGGCCCTCACTGCCCCGCTGGACTTTGAGGAGAAGACCTGGTACACCCTGACTGTCAGAGCCACTGACAGCCAGCACCAGACCGAGGCCAACATTACAATCCTGGTGGAGGATATAAACGATAATGTGCCTACATTTACCCATGATCTCTATCAGGTAAGTTAAATCCAGAAGATGATGATGTTTTTGATTTTATACCTCATAAAGTTTGATGGGTCACCACTAAAATTGATTCCCAATGAGTTAAATACAGTATATGTCAACTAGAGAATTAAATATCTTCATCAAAAGACTGCTTCATAAATAAGGAAAAAAGCTACACATACAGTATACTCTATAAAAACCACACACATACATTCCACCATGCTCTCAATGATGGTGATAAAATTTAACTGCCTAATATTGACTGGGGATACAGACTGGGAGAGGTTGCAGATATGAGCCCATATAATATTTATTGCCGTTTCTCATGAAATAAGTTCAGCTTAAGCTCAGGACAAAAAAGTGGTAATATAATATAAAATGTGCTGTTCCCTCTGTGTGTTTCGTGCCAGCTGACCTTCAAATAATCAGTCTGGGGATTTTCACTTTGGAAGTGCGTGCCTTGTTTGGATCTTTTGCTTCGATACTCAGGTGTTATTAATATATATATATATATTTGCTCCCTAGGTGACTCTGCCTGAGCACACACCACCAGGAAGTGCAGTTATCACAGTAACAGCAACTGACAGGGACTCTGGAGAGAATGGAAAGATCACCTACAGCGTCATGTCATCCACCCAGGAGGGCTTCTACATTGACCCCAACAATGGTACACAGTCCTCCCTCCTGACTCATTTTTGCATTGTTCATCAGATGTGTTGTTGTTACTGTACATCAAAATGTTTTCCATGTAAGAACAATCCCAGTAAAATCTTGTACTCCTTGTCCAGGAACACTGTTCATTAATCAGAGAGCTGAATTTGACCCTGAACGTCCATCCGTCAACATTGTCATCGAAGCTCGTGATGGAGGCTCACCTCCACTCTCCTCCCTTACCACCATCCAGGTCCAAATCTCTGACGTCAATGACAATGCTCCTTTGTTCCACCAATCAGAGTACAGGTTTGTCTAAAACTATTTAAATTCTAGTTGTATAGAGATGCAACCTTGAAAGCTGTCTCCTGCAAGTAAAATGTCCTTCTCTCTGCAGGGCTACAGTTTCTGAAGACAGCATCCCAGGGTCCACGATTCTGACTTTTGAGGCATTTGACAGTGACCTCTCTAGAGAAAACTGTGGCTTTGACTTCGCTATTGCTAATGGCAATGAAGGAAATGCCTTCCAGATTGAAAGCAGTGTACGGTTCCTAGAGGGACGGGGCTTTCAGACTGTAGGGACCCTGCTGTTGGCTGAGGGTCTTGATTTTGAAACCAAACCACTTTATAATCTCACTGTGGTGGTGTCAGACCGCGGCGTCCCCCAGAGGAGCTCTAGTGTTGCTGCGGTGATAGCCATTGGTGATGTGAATGATAACCCACCAGTGTTCAGCAGAGCAGAGTACACTGTGTCGCTGAGTGAGGGAGCTGCTGCCGGGACTGAGATCATACGACTGACTGCCACAGGTGAGCAAAAGTACATTTTATTTTGTTGTGTTTAAAAAAAAACTTGCATTCAAAGCCTTCCCCAAGAAAAAGTAAAGAAGAATGAACATCACTAAAATTAAGATGGATAGATGGAATAGAGTTATAAGGTTAATATTTACCTCTGAGATGTGGAGGACAAGTATAAAGTAGCAGAAAATGGAAACACTCAAGTAAAGTACAAGTATTTCCAATTAGTGGTTCAACACTTTAGTTAAAGGTCCTAGTTATTTTCCACATCTGCTTTCACTTTCTCTGTGACTTGTATTAATTGCACTGCTATTGTCTTCTTTCCAGACCCAGACTCAACGCCCAACGCTCAGGTCCAGTACACCATCAGCTCCGGCGATGAGGTAAACTTGTTTGCTGTGGACCAATGGACAGGAGCCCTGCGACTTCAGCGAGCACTCGACCGTGAACACCAGTCGACACATGTTGTCATTGTCCAGGCCACAGATGGACAGGGTCACTTTGCACTAGCTCCAGTCACTGTTGACGTCAAAGATGTGAATGACAATCATCCGTACTTCCCTGTGGAAGTCCTGACAGCGAGCATCAGAGAAAATCAACCAGCAAACTCAGCAGTGACTGTTCTCCATGCCATTGACCACGACACAGGAGTGTTTGGCCAGTTGAAGTACTATATGATAGAGCGCTCCAGTGGGGGAAAAGACAGCTTCATCGTGGACCAGAACTCAGGAGAAATCAGAAGCAAATTGTCCTTTGATTTCGAGAAGGTCAATTCCTTTAACTTCGTAGCAGTGGCCGTCGATTCAGGCAACCACTCAGCCACTGTGACTGTGCAGGTGTTTGTTACAGGGGAGGATGAGTACGACCCACTCTTCACAGCTTCTGATTTCGCCTTTGAAGTCCCAGAGGGAGCCAAGAAGGGCCAGAGCATTGGCCACGTTCAAGCTAATGATGAAGACGGTGGAGTGGATGGTATTGTTCTCTTTTCTCTTCCTACCCCGTCCCCTTACTTTGATGTGAATAAAACCACTGGCGTTATTTTCCTTAAACTGGACGGTTCAGGCAGCAGCAGTGGCAGTGGTTCTGGTCGAGCCAAACGGGAAACCAGGCTGATGACTCTAGACGTGAAAGCCCACAGTCCACTGGATACTTCTCGCACTGCCACAGCCCAGATTTCCATCGATGTCACAAACACTAACTTTGGCCTGGCCCCTGATGTCAACATCCTGCTGATCAGCATCATTGCTGTGTCCCTGGGTTTCATCATACTGCTTGTAGTCATGGCTGTTGTGGTGTTCCTGGTTAAGTCACGCAGGAGAAAGAAGGACCAGGACACAGGTAACAGAAATGTTGCTTCAGGTACTGCCTTGCAGAAATTGGATGAGTGTAACTCAGGACCAGGAGAGAGGATCTATCACCAGACACTGCCGGGCTATGCTGCAGATCAGGGTGGGGCAGGTGGGGGTCCTTACACCAGGGGAGGCTCTCTGGATCCCTCTCACTCCAGTGGCAGAGGTTCAGCTGAGGCAGCAGAGGATGACGAAATCAGGATGATTAACGAGTACCCACGTGTCGCTTCCATCACCTCGTCCATGCAGGAGCACATCTCAGCTAGAGGACCTGACTCTGGGATCCAGCAGGATGCTGATCAGCTGTCTGATATCTCCTGTGAGCCTGCAGCTTTGGAGGGCAGCACCTGGTTTAAAGGAAAGAAACTGGGAGGCAGCCTCAGTGGGACCCTGCTCTCTGGCCAGCTCCCAGTCTATAGAGATGAGGGAGGTGGATACCTCGGAGTTGGACGTGGCCTCAACATTTCCCTCCCCAAGGATTATGCCTTCCCAGAGGATGGTAAGCCTTCAGTGGACGGGTCCCTCACTGCTATTGTTGCCAGTGATGAGGAGCTTCGTGGAAGTTATAACTGGGATTACCTTCTCAACTGGTGCCCTCAGTTCCAACCTTTAGCAAACGTCTTCACAGAGATTGCCAGGCTGAAAGATGAAACAGCTCAGCAGACACAGAATCCTCGCCAGCCTTTCCAGCCCAAGCCCAAAATAGATCCCAAACCTAGAATTGACCCTCCACCACTTATCACATCAGTGGCCCACCCAGGGGCCATGTCTGTACCCCCAAAAGTCCCTGTGATTGGGCGGACATTCCCCCATTTAGCTTCACTTCGCAGGTCTCCAATCAGTCATGAGGGCTCCATTTCATCAGCAGCCATGTCCCCCAGCTTTTCCCCCTCTCTTTCTCCACTGGCAGCTCGATCTCCAGCTGTTTCTCCCTTTGGGGTCAACCAGGGGCCCTCAGCATCTATGATCAGCACCAGGGAACCTTCACTGGACCAGAGTCCTGACCATGAGATGAGAATATGATGGTCAATTCAGGAACATATTTAAGAAAAAGAACTTGTAAACAGACACCATGAGAATAAGACAGACTGTCCTTTTGACTGTTTTTTTTTTTTTTTAACAAAACAATAGAATGTAAGTGGAGGTTGTATTGTCTTTCTCAGAAATCTATACTTTTTAGAGACTTTTTAGAGAGACTGGAGGTTTCACTATTGTCCATATAGTGACATTGGTTCCAAGTGCCGAACTACATTTTGCCCACTGATGGGTTTCCAACTTCCCAGGATTTCCTGATGTGGGTTTTGGACAATAAGCCTACATAAATACATACTTTTACCTTCTTTGGTAAAATATGGACATTCGTTAAAGTATTTTCCTTTTGAATCATCAATGTTGACACACAAACGTGGAACATGTGCTTGGGTTGACAGGACCAGCCCACCCCTTCATGTCCGCAGTGACGCAGGTCTCTAGGAACTGAACAGGGTCTTATGGAAATGTGCACTTTCCATGCCCTGCAGTCAGAGATCCCTTAGCTTGTAGATAATGTAGTTTTCATGTTACCTCACTGGCTGGCCAGAGAATTCAGGACCTTGTTCCTCTCTTTGTGTCTGTGGACATTTTTACACATCAGTATTAAACTCATCATGCGGCTGCTTTTAAAATGGAATATGGACATATGTAAGATTCCTATGAACAGAGAAAAAAAATGTGTGTTCACGAAATGAAAACAAGTTGCCAAACATCTTACAGTTGAACAACAATTGAGATTATTGCGGCCCTACCTTTTCTGATGACATTTCTTTTGATTTGATTTTTTTATTTTTTATATATTTTTATATGGAATTATGATTTCAGACACATCATTATTTCACATGGAGAGGTTATCATTTTTGTGTATTTGCATATATGTATATGTGTATGTATGCAGGTTACCCTACGTACTGTATGTACATGTACTAGGTTTTTAGAGACTTTTGTGGTTCCTGTGTGAGTGACAGAGAGACTTCTGTGTTTTAAGCATTATTTATACAAAACGTGGATTTGCAAACACATTTAGGACTGTAGGAAACAAATTAAGCACTATCCTGTGCTGTCACCGGAAAACCTTTTGTTATTTGTCAAAATGTATATCAATCCAAACTCAAAACAGCAACTGGATGACAACATGTGATCAGTCTACGGCTGCTTCTCCAGCAGTTGTGGTGTACAGTTATGCACAACAGCACATCCCTTTTGTTATTCAGGGATTACTCAATTTGCTTGTCACCTCTGTGTCTTTGAAAGAAAGTGCTTCCTAAATTAACTTACATCAGTCATTAACTTTAACTGCATTTAACTGTGAAGTTGGTTCATCTCAGCACAATGGAAACATGTAAGGAACAGGCTGGGATTTTCAAGTGGCATAACTAACCAAAGGCAGCCAGTACATGAAATGTTTTGGTAAAATGTAGCACATGAGCCAGATAAGTGGGAATTAAAAAAAAAAAAAAAGTATAAATGCATGAGCCCTGATGAATGTACAAGGATTTAGCAACCAGTTCAGTATTTATTTCCCATGTTACCTCTGTGTTCTATGCATTTTACTTCTGTATGACTCACACATCCAGATTGTTAGCAACATAACATGATGTTTTTAGCCATTACCATCTCTGATTTTTCTGGTTCACATACTTTTAAGAATCTAGTGTAGCAAGAGGCTTTAAATATCTCCTTCATTCGCTCAGTGTTTTTGTTCTTTCAGGCTGTTTTCAGTCTGTGGGGATAATTACAGCGATTTGATGTCTTCTTGTTTTCAAGAGATGGCCTCTACCTCTGTTCCTTGTTCAACACAACCCTACAAATCGCCTCATGCAAAGCTGGCACTGGTTCAGCTAAAAGCTACACATGCCATAAGCCTAACTCCAGCACAACATGTTCTCAACTCATAACCATGCTGTATAACATTTCTATATTGGAGGATTTCCATTTGGACTGCCAGTGATTGATTGGTGGAGCAATGGCAGAAAAAAAACAAGCTGTACATGTGTTTTAAAAAAGCAAATAAATTCCTACTGATCCCTTTTTGACAAACTGGAGTCAGACTTCATTTTTTAAGGTATTAAAACCAAGACTTGGAGAACGACTTATTAAAGTATAAGAGTGTTCTAATAATATTTATTAACAACATATATTCATATAGAGGTAAAGCAGAACTCTATGCAGCGCATGTTACACTACACACAAAAAAGCAGAGGAATGTGACATGATACTAGGGATGTAACGATATGAAAATTTCATATCAGGGTTATTGTGAGCAAAATTATCACGGTTATCATTATTATCATGGTATTTTTGAAACTGTGCTCAAAATGTTCAAAAAGTACTTATACACACACTGAAATAATTTAACCAAGTTGTATTTTAAGAAAAAAACAACAAAAAAACAAATAAAATAGTAGGCATAATGTACCTTCTGTTGCAGAAACGTTCAAGTATTAACCCTTAGTGGTCTGAGCCTATTTTGTCTGTTTTTCAGTCCTTTTGAGTCTTTTTATTCAGCACAACTTCATCTATATCATCTGCCTATTATTTTTTCACTTTAACCTACTATATCAACATAAAAGGCTAGAAAACACAAAAAAATATATAAAATCCTATTTGAAAAATGTATACAATTTATTACGTAAATAACACAAAGATGCTTAACGAACCTTTTCAAAGACTTTAAAAGTGAATATTGGTTCCAAATATTAGGTATAGAAAATTAAAATGGTAATAAATGAAAACTATACTCAAATATTTGACATAAAAGCAAATCTTTACATAGGCATTTTCTCTGGAAAAGTGCGGTAATCAAACACGGTTATCATGACAATTAGAATTTAAACGATAATACTAACCATTGGCAGTTTTACCGTGGTTTATCGTTATACCGGTAATCGTTACATCCCTACATGATACCACTGTAATATGCAAATATACTATGATACTATTCAGCAAGATTTTTGAGCAACCACTGGTAACACATAATATAACAAGTCTTTGTGTTCCTCAAACCTGAGATGTTGCCAAAATTCAGTCATCACCAGATTCAGTTCTTCCACCCCATATAAAATCATATGATGTTGATGTAGCTGAATAATTACAAAATGTTTATTCCATATGGAGGACAGACATGTTTGCATAGCTGCTGGGGTTTTCTGCCTCATTTGGTCATTGCACACAGCAGTACAGTGTTTCTCTGTTATTGTTATATACAGAAGGAGCTGGACATGGATTTTGACAAGCTGCAAAAAAAAAAAAAAAAAAAAAAAAACGCCAGACACAGAAGCTCCTGTGATACAAGTGATACATGCAAGACCTGTTGTGAAATGAGAGGTGATGATGAATTACACATTATACACATGAACCATATTAAGTTATTTATATAATGGATTATTTTCATTTGTGCTCAATTAAGTTGCAATTGATATTCTACAGGAACAGGAGACAGTGCTTTGATGCATAAACAACTGCAGTTAAGCTGACTAATACACAAATATGTTTACTGCAACTTCAGACTATTCTGCTGAAAGAAAAGAAAAGGAAAACAGACTCTGAACATGCAGCCCTCCCTTACATGGTCACCTCAACACACAGCTGTGTTTACAGCCTGCCCGCCCAGGACTGCTCTCACAGCCTCGGCCGCATTAACCCCTTACAACTCCAAATAATCATTCGCACACAAATGTACACACACTAACACACACAGAGACTACTACTACACAATGACACGCAAGGCCCACAACAATCTCCCCAGCTGATATTGGCCCACATCCAGCTCCTACAGGCACATACTTGGCAGGTTGTTCAGATGAAAAATCTGGGAGAAATCTGTCTGGAGCAGAAGTCTATACCCTGGAGGAGTTTGAAGGAGTTGTAAGCCTAAGAAATATGAAATCATTGTCATAGTTTAAGTAAAAATAATGTTGGAAGAAATGCCTCTTTTATAGATGTTGCAATTAAAATGGCGGTTAATTGGAAAGGTGTAATCCACTCAAAAGCATCTATCATTTGACATCATGTGATATTTAGAAGAAACGTGGACATAAATGATACTGTGATGGTCTTTGTAAGAAACAACTTAGAGCAGGGGTGTCAAACTCATTTTCTTCCGGGGGCCACATTCAGACCAATTTAATCTGAAGTGGGCCGGACCAGTACAATAACAGCATGATAGCCAATAAATAATGACAACTCCAAATTGTTTGAGTGCAAAAAATGACATTAAATTATGCCAATATTTTACGTTTACAAACCATCGAAACAAAAAGGATGTGAATAACCTGAAAAACATGAAATTTGTAAAGAAATATAAGTACAATTTTATCAATATTATGCTTCTGCTTATCATTTATACATATGCATTACAGGCCAGATCTACAAATACAAAAAACATTTAGTAACAGGCAGAATATAGTTAAAATTGCACTTAATTTTCTTTAGACATTTCAGGTTGTTCATATTTGTTCAGGTTATTCACATTTTATTGTTAAAGGATAGTTTGTTAATGTAAACATTTTCATAATTGAATGTTTTTTGCACTAAATCACAGAGAAAAAATTGGTGTTGTTATTATTTATAGGTTATTATGATATTATTTTTGAGTTTGATGCCCTAACTTGCACTTCGCAAATTCATCCCATGGACCGGATTGGGATCTTTGGCGGGCCGGTTTTGGCCCCCAGGCCGCATGTTTGACACCTGTGACTTAGAGCAACAGTCACATTCAGCGTAAAAGATGAACAGGTTTGTAGACGATTCTGGCTTTAAATCAAGTTCACCTGTTCACCTACACCAGTCATTTTGCATATTTAAACTGAATAACAACTATTCTTACTCCACCTTCTGTTACCACCTGGCCTTTTCCGTTCATGCTGTTCTCTTTGCACAGAAGTATAAATCAAGAAGTAACATTTGATCATCTGGAGAGAATCACATAGACAGCCTGTCGAATTTGTTTAATGGTAAATGCCAGAAGAGCCATCCCTTGAGTTTGGAATTGAGGTTAAGACTTTGGAGAAATACCGTTATACTGTTTTATAAATCTTATTCTCCACAAATGTCAAATATTGACAAAACATTCCATGAAAGCACACTTTGTAGAGACCGTGTTTTCTTTCCAGCTGGTTGGGAAAATCTACAGCTGGACTTTCTGGAAATCAAAGTTCTAAACATTATATTAGATTTGGCCTGTGTTGCAGTTCCAGGTGCGTTTTGTACTGATTTTCATCAGTTTAACTTGATAAATGATGATAATTCTTACATGAATGAGTGTATGAATATATGCAGATGTTGAAAAGGAGGAGAAATGGACACTAATACGCCAGTTGATACTGTTTTCATAGTAATGTGAATGTAGGTCAGGACACAGAGAGTGAGAAGCAGCAAAAGAAAAAAAAATGATAGTCAATTTAAAACACTGTTCTGAGAGTTACAGTCAGGTTTTCAGAAACCTTTAGAGTTCCACTGAATGTGTTGTCGCCAGCTAAAATTGCTCGAGCGAAATAAATCGATTTCACATTGACAAAGATGAAAACAAAAACAAACGGAATTTTATCCATGTTTTCATATGTTTTAGTTAGTTTTGTAAGCACACAATACAGTTTCAGTTAATTATAATTTTTTTCTTCTAATTATAATTTTTTATTTATTTCAGTTAACGAAAATGTTTTTTTCAAGTCTAGTTTTTGTCATTTCGTTAGTTTTCGATAATAACCTTGGATTTTACTCACTGCATCAGCTAGAATTAAATGACTTGTTGCATCATATTAATTACTGAGGTAAAAATGAAATATGAAATGGAAGGGTTTTAGATATTTACTTAAGGGCATTATTCAAAATACAATCCAATTATTACAAACTGTGCTTTGTCATTTACCTCAAAATATCCATTTGAATTTCAGTAACTCAGTGTTTTTGTGTTAGATATCAGGTGATTACTCCTCATTTAGCATTTGAGCAGCAAGCATCTGAGTTTACCATGCGAGGCTAGGTAAAACTATCTCAATTTAATAATCAGTATTGTCCTATTCACCCTGAAATGGCTTTGAACAGAGTCCTAGAACTATAGACTTCTGCTGTTGAATTTGGCTTAGACATCTCCTGTCTTCAGGGTCACGGAGACCCAAGTGAATCAGAGCCCCCTCTCTGATATCAGGCGCCCTAAGGCGAACCATGAACGCATACATCTTCACACACTGACATTCAAAGGTTCACAACAGGAGCTCTGGTACCAGGATCCATTTTCATGCTGTTTATCAGTTGTTATCTCCGCTGGCACAGGAAAATATTTTGTTTTTCATTGTGTTGTTAGGGAATTGTGTGTGTGTGTGTTGTCAGGGTGTGATTGAACATGATTCAGTCGGTTTGATACGCACAAAGAGTTGCACAATGGAAAACTAAGGTATATTTACCACAACTGACGTGACTGGACATCATTACATCACGTCTGAGATCTATGGGAGCGTGTGCATTTGCTGTGAACGTGCCGCTGAGCTTTTTTGAGAAACCATAAATTTACCATTTACCTTTAGCTCTGGATGGTTTATATTCCCTCTAAAGACGCTGTGCAGAATTTTGCCTCCCTTTTGTGTCGTGCCACTTTCCCTCCATGAATCCACTTGCGTGACCCAATGGATTCACGGAAGAAAAACAGTCACAGAGGTTCTTTGGCTCCATGGCTCTGGTTTGCTATTTTTAGGGAGGTTTCACTTTTTTTTTTCTTTTTTTTTTTTTTATGGCGTCGAGCAGAGAAAAAGTGACAGGAGAAAGGAGCCAGCTGAGTCAGTATGAGCCTGGTTCTCATTTGTGCTGACCTTGCGTTACGGGGCTTCCTCGCCGGTGTCAGTCATACTTCACACTGTAGGAGAAGAGAAAATGGAGGGCAGAGATGACAAGACAGACTATTGTTGAACAAAACAGGATATTTATCATGACTTGAAGATAGAATCAGATTCCATGTTTCAGAGCCAAAATAGAAAGGTTAGAATTTGATCTCTTGCTACGTTGTTAATCAGCATGAAATTACATAAATATCTAAAAATTTGGCTCAGGTTAGCTTTTGGCATTTTGACTCATTTGCTGGACATTGTTTGTCCATTGTTTAAAAATAGCATCATTAATCAAGTATGAAATGCTAAAAAAAAAAAAAAAAATGTTCTTTCAATTTTAATGCAGCGCAATTAGTCACTGAACTGCAGAATGAACTCTGAAAAATGCTGTGTTCTTAAGAAATGCTAATTTCCGTACGGCTCCTGAACACTTCCATGTGAGACTGTGCAGGTGTCAGATACGCTGTTGAAAGCCTAAACATTTCAGTGTATGTTCAGTCAGTCACTTTGTTGGCTTTCAGAGTATTGAAAGTACCTCTGGAAAGAAGGGAAATATAAAAACTGCTCTGGGAAGTGCAGTGTGTAGGATTTAGGGGGATCTATTTGCTAAAAGATTTCATTTGTTTGTTTATTTCGAGCATTCATGGAATACATGCAAATTCAAAATTCCAAAATAAATAAATAAATGAATAATTCATTTATACTCGAAAAGGAGTGGGAAGAAGAAAAACTTATTTAATCCCACCCCCATTCTCATCTTCAAATAACTTAATATAATAACTTTTAAATACTCACCCCTGTCCTTTGACTTCGAGCCAGAACAATGAACAAAATAAAACAAAAAAGGCCTATACCAAATTAGAATAAATTCATTTGACAGTATTTACATTGCGTAACCAAAATGTGTGTAAAAAAAAATAGAAACAATGTACATTCCTGGTGGTGTTACCACAGGTAAGAGTTAACCGTCAATTTACATGATAATAATTATATACCAACATTGGTAAAAACAAAAAACTGCAATACCACAAGTGGTAAAGAACAGCAATAATTACATACCAACAATGGTAAGAACCCCCACCCCCACCCCCCCCCAAAAAAAAGATGATATAATTTAATTGGTGGATTATCGCAGGACAATAGTGACTATTGGGTTTTAGTTACTTTATAAAGCTGTGTATATTTACAGATGAAGCAAGTTGCAAATATGCTCTGTCAACAAAGATGATGCAGTGTACTCTTCAACAATGATATAAAATGAGATTGCACACTTCCTGTTTCCTGAGTGGGTTGAGAACATCATATGGATGATTGAAAGTGTATCAGAAAGGTGTAAATACAATAATAATACATGCATATCAGAACTATTTTTTTCAAATTCATCACTTGCATTGTTTTCCTGCTTGTTTTTACCTCCTTTGGATGAATTTGTTTGCTACAAGATCTTGCAAGAGAATGAGATGAAACATCAAACAAAATTAGTTTTCTCCTCATGTATGTCTGAGAAATGTCATTTTGATATCAGAAAGTTCAGAAGATTTTTGCCTTGTCAAAAATCAGCCCAGCTTATACTCAGGTGACTTTGCGAAAGAATCAGTAAAAATCTATAAATCATGTTTTCTTTTCCCATTGGATTGAATGGGTCATAATCTTCCTCTAACCTCCTAAAGGGGCGGGACAGTCGAGAAATCCATGAGAGACCGATTCAGGAAATGACTCTACAATGAAGCGTCGTTTCCCAAAACTGGGTTACCTCCATGAAGTCCACACATAGACTATATAAATAGCCGATTAACTTTCTGTGACGTCACCCATTGGTTTGGGAACTGTAGTTCTGAAGCCTTGTGATGTGTCACCATGTTGGTTTTATGGGAACAAGTGGGGGGAGTTGGAAAAGACCAAGGGATGAAATTAAAAACTATCAAGTCATTTCATCTACTTCGTTAAAGTGAACACCTACAGCTGTATTTAATAGCAATAATGTCAAAGTTGTTAAATGTATAAACACACTAGTTACAGACACTTGAGCTAAATAGCAGGTGAGCTGACATACCATTCAATGAGAATCAACACTAACATCAGTCAATGGAACTAAGTTACATTCATTATTGTAAAAAAGTGACAGTAAAGTTCATGATAGAATCCACTGATCATCATATTAGTTTAACTCCTGCCTGTCAGAGTTTAACCCTTTCATGCATAGTGGTCACTACAGTGGACAGCTATTCTACAGCTGTTCTCTTGTATATTCATGGATTTTGTTTTAGTTCCATATCAGCCAACACAGTGGACGCTTATGCATCATCCCATACACTGTAATTCATACCATTACTTGATAAACCTGATCTGCAGTAACAAGTTTGAGTAAATCAATTGCTTGGTATTGTTATTAGATTGTAATTAACAGGGTTTTTTAAAAACAAAAGTTGTTTTTTTTGCATATTATCTCCATGAAGTGAGTAATGACTGGTATTAGTGTATGTTAAAATGCAAGAAAACATCAGATTAGCTGCATTAAAATGTTTTTATTTCATAGTTTTCACACAGTATATCTGTAAATATATGTTTCTTGTGTCAAGCTGAGTCGACATTTTTGCAACTCCATGAAAAATAGATTTACAAGAAAATTTTCTGTAGGCATGTTTTTTTCCACGCCTAAAGAGGAATAAAAACACTCAGGAAAAAAAAAAATCTTGATTAAGGTTCTCATAATTCATACATGAAAGGGTTAATTTAGAGTGAAAAATGGGTTTTATTCAGTAAACAAGACCCTGTGGCAGGAAAATATACACAGCACAGCAGACACAGACAACACACACCTGTTAATGACAGGAACACTCCATTTGTTCTGCATAATATGTATAACAGTGCAACAATGCATAATGCAGTGTATAGAGTTTGCTCTTATGTATATTTGTCTTTACTCATGTTTTCTGTGGTTTTATATTATTATTGAATGTATGCCATGTTACTGCTACACTGTAATTTCCCAGTTTGGGATAAATAAAGTCCGTCCGTCCACCCACCTATCTATCTATCTATCTATCTATCTATCTATCTATCTATCTATCTATCTATCTATCTATCTATCTATCTATCTATCTATCTATCTATCTATCTATCTATCTATCTATCTATCTATCTATCTATCTATCACTTTTTGGTGTAATATAATGTAAATAGTTAAGGTAGTCTATAAAAATTCACCCCCTGTTCAGACGTCACACGAAGAGAAATTAACTTTAAAGACCACTGCTGTTTTTTGACCAGGCTATAAACATGTTTATTTCAGGGGAAAGATGTTAACATAGGGTTCTGTGGACTATGACTCCAAAAAGACAATGTATTTGGAAATGTCAATTTATTGCAAATTTATGTATTGCAAATTTTGATACGTCTGGATTGGCCTCACTTTTCACCCTTAGGGGTTTTTACACTGCTATGTTTCTACAGTAGCCCATGACAGACAAATTAAATACTGACTCTAGGACAGCCTGTCATGTTTTTTGTGTTTTTGAAGAACAGTATTCTGCTACCTACAAAGAAGGAGAGGACAAAACAAGGAATAATTAAATTGTTTGCAGTCTGTCGTGTTAATGATCATGTGATACATACTTTTATGCTTATGCGATGTTTGTGTTGGAGTCTGTGATGTGTTGGTTGTTTGTTGACATGAGCGAAATCCATTTCTAAGGCAACAGTAGCTAATGTGCAATGTTGCCGCTGTGAGGAGGAGAAGAAAGGAGATAAAGAACTTGGAAGGGAATGTAAAGGTTTTCACCGGAGAAAAAAAAACAACATTTCAGTCCTTTACCTAGAAACCAGTGTACAGGATGTTATCGTGTACGTAGGCAATCCAGACAGCTGTAAGCTTAATAGTGGTATTAGCTAACGTCAACACATGACTGGCTTCTTCCATAAAACACTCTCCAACACAATGTTCACATAAGCACATGTAATCTCACACATTGTTGTTCAGAGTATGAACTTGGACGTGGACTAAAACCCATTTCCATTTAGTCTGTCATGTGAAATGTGAATATTTGGTGGATAAACCAAACATGTATTAAAACAGTTTAACTATTTTGACTCAAAAGAAGCTCTAAATTATAGCGGTGTTCTAAAAAAAAAAAAAAAAAAAGAAAGAAAGAAAAAATCAATACCAGACCTTAAAAGTACAAAGAGATTTTCTGACAAACACTGACGTCAAGGTTTCTGAAGCATTGTTACCCATTTATTCATGATTTCATGGTCTGTGTCTGAATGAGCCATTCAATCCTGCACAGGTTGTGGTGTTGGCCAATACATTAAGCAGGGTGGAGTGCTTTTCTAGTTAGTAATTCTTTATTTGCATGAATTATGGGACATGGTTACTAGGATGAGGTTCAGAGGTTGTGTGGATGGCACCCAGTTGGAACATACAGAGGAAAAGGGAGGGAAGCTGAATGAGCGAGTGCCAGGATTATTCAATCTTCCCTGCTCTGCAGAAGTCCTAATGGACTCCATACTTCTTGCGCTCTCATCCCCTTTACTTTTCACTCCTTCCTGTCTAACTTTCTCTGTGTTTCTACAGTAGGCGACGGCAGCGGGAGAGCTGGTTGTGGTCCGACGGCCTGTCAGCCTTTTAGTCAGTGAGGATTATAAGAATGTCAGCAGCAGCTTAGGCTCGCAGTTCACAGCAAGGTTTGGATTCCCCACTTCCCGTTTAGATATATTTGAGTTTCATTCTTTATTATTAGTCTAGCGGTCCTTCTATGTTATTGTGTCTACTTTTTCTATTCCCCCTCTGTCCACTACCACAGTATCCTCCATCTCTGTTTTTGATTCCGTCTCCCAGATGTAGTCCTTCCCTGCCCCTTCATTCATGTCCAAGATGTGAGCCAAAGGTCTGACAGAGATACCAAACTTAAGAAAACACTCTTGGCCCTCAATCAGAAAGGTTAAACTAACACCAAAGGCAGCAAGGGAAAGGAACACTACTACAAAACTATTTGATTTCAATACTACAAACAAAGCAGCATTCCCAATCCTTTAAAGGGAACAATTATGATTGTGACGGAGGCAAAATATGTTCCATATTATGAGCCATTACCCTGATTTATGATTGATGGATTGATAGACTTTGAGTCAAAGCAAAATTTAATCTTTCACTTTGTCCATAAAAAAACCCGCACTTAACAGAATTGTTCCCTTTGGCTCTGCTTTTAACAAATACACCTGATGTTTTCCCACCGTCACTGACCCCTCACTGTCAGGAAAGATCAGATTTTAAAAACAATAACGACAAGCTTTAGTCGTAGGGTTAGAATCTCATTCCACCCAGATTATGTGTCTGCATTTTACTCCCATGAAAAATGTCATGCATCAAAACCTTCAAAAAAAGTTAATAAAAGCAGAGCAAATCAGCAGAAATATCCAGTGTCGGAGAATCTACTTGTTGTTTTGCATTTTGGCCTCATGCATAAGCACAAAGTATGTTCCAACATCACTGTGTTCTCTGAAAGTCCCTATTTAAGTAATTTTACTCCATAATGAACTCATTCATAGAAGCAAATTACTCTGATATTTTAGGTGGAATATCTGTAATTATATTCTAAATGTTTGATATATGCTAGTATTTTAACCCTTACATCTGGTCTCAGAAACGAACTAGTATGCAGCCTGGTTAGTACTCAGCCCTACAATGAACCGGTGACATGTCCAGGGTGTACCCCACCTTTGCTCAGTAGTAACTGGGATACACTCCAGGACGCCTACGATCCTCCTGAGGCTAAGGCAGTTTTAGAAAATAAATGAATGAATAGTGTTTGCGGTCCAATTTGACCCAATCTGACATTTGAAAGCTGTAAAAACACCCTTCTGAAATTTGGTGGGTTTTCCTAAACAGACCTAAAATGGAAACTTTTATACAATGACACTGTTCTCAGTCTATACAGATGGATTTTAGATCCACCAATGTGAATCAAATCAAGGAAATCTTGAAATTATGAAAAGCCATGTTTATTCTCTTTCTGTTTTCCACACATATTTCAACACATCATCTATTAAAAGATTCTAAACAGCCAATCTGACCGCATGGGAAGATTAAAATAACAGATATAGCACATTTTTGATTGTTGTAAATATTATAAAGTATTGTATAACAAACCCAGTTGGTTCGACAAAAAAATTCTTGGTTGTTATGTTAGGATATTGTGTGATAGTGGATGTGTTTTCTCAATGAATGACTGGTGGAAAACTTTAAAACACAATCTCGCTGCTCTCTGAAACACTGAGTTAGGCTTACATGACCTAATATTAACCCATAAAGACCCAAACAGCCACCGTCGACTAAAAGCACCTACTGATGTAAACTGTTTAATACATCAATCCAGGTTAACAATTGGTGTAAAATACAGTTTTTTATCTTTTCATGATCATCAGATAGGACCCCTTTGGATGTTCAGAGGCACTGTAGTTACCGTGGAAACACCGTCATCTTCTATAACATTGATTCACCAGTAAAACCCATGGAGTTGGATCAATGACAGTGGATAAAGACAGTCGTTTTATGTTCAATTAATGATAGATTTTGTTGAAAAAGTCAGCTTTTCTTCAGCTTTCTCTGTTTCGGATATAGTAACGATTGAATTTACTCTCAGCTTTAACCTCCTACAACCCAGCTATGGGTTTTCTGTCCACATCCACCTTTATACAAAAAAACAAAAAAACAAACAACTGTCCACCGCAAAGGACATTCTAAAAAAATGCTAAAAAATGTATCTGAAAAAACTGTTGCATTGTAATATTTCCAATATAGGCAGTTATTTATTTTTTAAAAAAGCCAGAGAAGCCAAAACTTGTACTTTCCTATGTCTCAGGAGGTTAATGAACATCTACATGATCAATGGAATAAATAAGACAAGACAAGACAAGATAAGATAAGATGCCTTTGTTTGTCCCACAAGAGGAAATTCCAGGTTATAGCAACAAAGCACACAAGAAAAGCACACAAGAGCAGAAGAAGTGCAAAATCAAAGAACAAAGACAAATCGAAAAAGCTATATATACTATTTACAGTTCTGCATATGTTGATCATGCTACAGGTGTAACAGGGATACGATTTATTGCACAGTCTATTGCACAGAGTTATTTGGAGCAGTTTTTGTTGTGGAACCTGACCACTGCAGGAAGGAAAGACCTGCGATACCTCTCCTTCACACACTTTGGGTGTCTCATCCTGTCACTGATGGAGCTCCTTAGTGCAGTGAGTGTGTGTTGGAGGGGGTGGGAGTCAAGGAAAATACCTAATTACACTGAAAAAAAAAAAAAGAAGCTAAATACAGAGGATAATATTATCATAAATGGTGATAAATCATGTAAGAAAAGTTAAATAGAGAGAAAAATTAATTTGGGAAGTGACACAAAAGTAGTGCTGGGTCTTTCTAGGTTAATGTCAGAGATGCTGATTATACTTTCTAAATACATTTAAGGTTCAGACTTTGGTATATAGGGAATAACTGAGTTAAAATCAATCCACACCATACTCTGAGGGTGTGGAAAATACGGAGGTCTCTGTCTTTCCAAGAAAAGTTTTTAATGTCTTGCGTGTGCTCATTAGCCTGATGTGAAAACTTCATTTCAGTTGAATGTATCAGGGAGATCCTGGAACTTTTTTCTATTGTTTTAGTCCTCAAGTCTATTCATGATATTTTCCTCTGTCTTCACCAAACCTGGTCTCCTGTGAATTCTATTATGAGGTAATTCTGCAGCCCCAGGAACCCAACGTACCTCCAATCATCCACAATGAATAATCGTTATATTGTTGTATTTTCCATCCAGAGTTAGTTTCTAAACTTTCTCTCTCACACTCTGAGAGCTCAAAAACTTCGTAAACCTCCTGTGACATTTAGAAGTAAACCCCCCCCATCTTCCTGTCATGGATGGACAAGTCTTAGCTTCAGATGAGTCTATGCAAAGTAAAGAAGTTAAAAAAAAAAAAAAAATCGGAATTAGGGAGTAGTTACTGCAAGAGGGAGATCAGTTGTGTGAAGCTTTGGGCCAAGAAGAGAAGTGGATCCGGCTTATCACTGAGACGAGCCAACTGCTTGTCATCTCAGCTTAAAGCGTTGGACCGCTTAAGTTCTCTCGGCACAGAAAAATTTGCTTAATCTAAACCCTTTGTTTAGATTAAGTTGGAGGGAAAAGCACTGTGGCTCATATCCACATTATTTACACTTAAATCATTTGATTCCAGGGCCGTAGTCGTTACTTTGGCAGGGACGCTTTGTAATCATTTGAAGGATTTTAGTCAACAGCTGAGGAGACACTGACTCATCTGAGTGAATGGCACGCTGGCAAAACAACACACTGTAGGATCCTTTTGTTATAATCTGTTGATCAGACTGTAACTTTCTTTTACTTTTTTCGCTGTAAACACTTAATTATGATATGATTTTTTTATTCGAGGCTCATCCAATACATTACAATCACTAAGGGAAATTCTGATTGTACAATGCATTTGGTTGATTAGATGTAATCCAATGCAAACTCATTTTCTTTCACAATTATTTAGTTTTTCTTACAGTCAGATTATGTCATTGTTTGTCCTGATGGAGTCCCAATCAGTTGATTAAAACAAAATATAGCAACAACATTCTTATCACAAAACGTTTCCTTGCTAATCACTTTGTAAAATGAATTGGTGCTGGTCAGTGGTGGAGGAAGTACTGAAGCTTAGTACTTTAATGAAAGTACAAATATCCTGTAAAATATATACTCAAGTAAAAGTAAACGTACAACATCAACAATCTTACTTAAGTAAAAGTAGTAAGTACTTATACATTTACTTTAACCCATGAAGACCCAAGCATCCACTGGTGACCAAAATCATCTACTGATCTAAAATGTTTAATACCTGTTGATCTAGTAATCTTATCAATACATGTAAATAATTGTTGTAAAATACACTTTGTCATCTTTTCATGGTCATCAGATATGACCCATTTGGACGTTCAGAGGCTCTGTAGTGAACGTGGAAACACTGTCATCTTCTACAACATTGATTCACCAGTAAAACCCATGGAGTTGGATCAATGACAGTGGATGAAAACACTTGGATTATGTTCAGTTATTGATATATTTGCTGAAAAAGTAACTTTTTCTTCAGTTTTCTCCTTTTTGATATAATAACCTTTAGATTTACTCTGAGCTTTCATAAATGTCGACATGATCAGATAATTAAATATAGGGAAAAATACATGATTTGCACTGAAATTACACAAAATGCAGAGGATAATATTACAACAAATGGTGCTAAATCACTTAAGAAATGTTAAATACAGAGAAAACATTATTTAAGAACTGCCAGAAAAGTAGGACTGGGTCTTTATGGGTTAAAGTAAAAGTAAAAGTACTCACACAATAGGGTTTTGTCAGTGTCTGGTCTGTGTCATTTTGATAAAGAATGTGGATATACTGACTAATGCCTCTGCCGATGTCAATGCTCATAATAATTACAAGCAACTATACAGTATATGTGTGTTAAAAAGGCTGGTGTACTTATTGTGTGTGCTCTCTGCAATACTCTGTGTAATTCTATGGATGATAAGTTATCTACTAGGTATTACCCACTAAGTTAAACCAATTAACACATGATATATCTTTAAATAATGTATTTACTTGCAAAACTATGCAAAACATTGTGCTCTGTTAAGAGCAGTAAAAGGAAAACACAACAGTAACCAAACACTAACGGTGGGGTGGAGCTCTCAAGAATATGGCAGTACAGGTATGAGTGCCATTCCGAGCTTTTTAATCAACTGTGTGTCACCAGTACATTCTGTTTAACAAGAGTTGCTTTCCAAAGTCCTTTACACTGCCCTGCAAGAAAAACAAATGTAACCTAATTGTAGAACTAGTGAATTGTAGTACAAAGTTTCGGTTCCAATGATTGCAAAAAAGCAAAAAACATCGGCCTAATAACGCATAACACAACCAGCTTTTGAGGAAATTGTATTCATAAAGTGTAACGAGTAACATACGTTGTAGAAATTTGGTAGAGTAGAAAGTACAGATAACTGCAGAAAAAAAGGAAATGAAGTAAAATCAAAAGTATGTATCATTATTTTTACTTAACCCCCAAAGACCCAGTGCTACTTATTTGGTAATTTATCACCATTTATTATACTATTATTCTCTATTTTTCAGTTTTCAGTGAAAATTTGATATTTGTGCTATATGTTATTATAACAGAAACAGAGAAAACTGAGGAAAAAGTGAATTTTTCAGTAAATATATCAATAACTGAACATAAACCCAGTGTCTCCATCCACTGTCATTGATCCAACTCTATGGGTTTTACGGGTGAATCAATGTTGCAGAAGATGACGGTGTTTCCATGTTCATTACGAGTGTCTGAACATCCAAATAGCTCATATTTGATGACCATGAAATGATGACAAATTGAATTTTACGACACTTATTTACATGTATTGATAGAATTAGTGGATTGGTAGGTATTAAACATTTTAGATCAGTAGATGCTTTTGGTCACCGGTGGCTGTTTGGGTCTTTATGGGTTAAGTACAGATCCAAAAAAGTAAAAATATACTTAACCTACAAAGACCCAGTGCTATTTTCAAGTCAGTTTTTGCATCTTATCAGTAATATCACAGCACTTTACCACTTCTTCTTGTTGGCTTCTTGCTAGATTCTGTTATGCAGTTGCAGGAATACTAAATTTGTTGGCATCCAGTCAGGGGTTTTATTACAGTCAGCAGTTTTATAAGTCAGTAAAGTCATGATTCACAGTGACTGAATCCAGGTGAGTAACATCAGAGCATCCTGTCCGTGATCAATATAATCACAGCTGATCAAGGAAAGTCTGATGAAAGAGAGAGCGACTTTAGAGAAACAAAGAGACCGGCTGTTTTAAGGTGTATGTATTAAATAAAAAAGCAAAACCATTACTGTAAATGACTGAGTCACTGCAGCTGTCAGCGGTAGTAGCAGCTGACTCAGAATACCAGGTTCCTGTGTTTGATTATAAAGCCATGTCTCAGGACTCCACATGTCTCCTGGGGTGTCTCTCACAGGCTGTTTCTGTGAAGGAAATAAGACGAAAACACACATTATGTTTTGGCCTGCATGAGTAATAAAACCACATTTCTTCTCTCTTGCACGGAAAAGGAGGGGGAAAGGGAGGCTGTCACACTGCAGGGACGTAAAATTACATAAATGAATAAAGTTTTGGGTTTTCTGCATCCAAAAATCTGATTTTAAAAAATGGATCCGGTCAGTGATTTATAGCGGTGCTAAACCCTCTGCAACGGTTATTCTCTAGCCATTTAAATGCTTTCAAATACTGAAAGACACAAATGGACTGTCCCAGTCAAAGTGGGTGGCGTGGCTGTAGATAAAATGAGTCACATTTCAATTGGGTTGTTTTTGTTGTACTTTTCTAACGAACATTTGGAAGAAATGGCTTGGCTTTTTAACCAGCGACAGTCACAAACCACATAATAGAGATATCAGACATAGTGAGTTGTGAATAATGAAGATGTATGGGGGTGCTGTGGATAGCTACGAAGGGTCCTGCATGGCCCCCGCATTTCCTGTCGTGTTCAGAAGGTAGACTTCCTCCGTAACCTCCACACAAGAGTTCAGCCTCATCACTGTCACCTCCCCTACTGAGTCCTCTGCTGCTAACTCCCTTCACCTCCCTTCTCCCCAGGCTACGACAGTTATGGAGATTTAGATAGATGCATCAGGGTATTACACCTTTCCAAAGCGCTCCTCCATCATACTTACAGTGTGTAGTCGTTCTGAATAATATCTTTGGTGGGAAAACGCAGATTACAACGCTTGATGACTGAAGGAAAACAAGCACTGACTGGATCTCGCAGCAGGAAAAAGGGAAAAAAAAAAAGTATTGTTAGTGCATCTGTGCTTCTGGGGAATGTTTAGGTCCATCATTATCTTCATGCAAATCCACTGTTTGGCTGCATTCACTTGACACTGGTCGGTTTCCTATCAGCCATATTTTATTTTTAAGTCTTTACACAGTGGTCAGTGCTGTTGAGGTTTGTATTTCAAGGGTGGCTGTAAGAAATATGGCTACACGATAAATCAATGCTGTGGAAAGAGACTTCAGTGTCGACTCCATCGGCTGAATTATTAACAGTGAAACAGAAACATGACAAATTACCTGGGGGTGGATACACAAACAGATATCCTTGAAAATGTTTTACATTTGATTAAGCCATTTTGCAGGTCATACTGACATGAAAAAAGTGAAGGAACACAGAAATTTACTCAACTGGCACAGTAAAATTTTTGCTTGTACTAGAAACATCAGTCTTTAAACTCACTCCTTTTCCTCTGAGATGCACCTACGCATATTTGGTTAAAGGTTTATTGAGGATTTTAATATATGGCTGCAACCTTTGTCTCAAAGTGCAAAGGAGGACAAAAGTAAAAGGCTTTGTCTTTAAAGGGATATATGTTGTTTTTCTACTTTCACATCTTATAAAATTCAATGGTGGTGCATGTTATCCACCTAGGCCTTCAGTGGTGTTCTACCTGACTTAATCCACCTTCTAATATCAATAATATGCAAAAAATGCAATATAAAAGGATGTAATATCACAGGTAGGTATCTCACATAGCAAGAATGAATGCCATTACTAAAGCAGGAAACCCAATGAGCACGCCTAAGCAGGTCTATTTTCATTACAGCCACACCTCCATGTACATCATCTCAAGCAAAATCATCAATATTTACTTCATAAAATGCCAAAAATAGAAACATGTTAATAAAGTACATTATTGTAACCAAAACTACTGCTTATATTTTCATTATGTCTGCCACTAGATCCATTTCTTCTCCCCTGTCAGCCATTGTGTGTTGGGAAAACAGCTATTAAATCTAACCGATATATGTCACGACAGATGTGGTTTTCTTGTTGAACTTGCTCTGACTCAAATACTTTTTGACCAAATGGTGTGAAAATACCGACATTATTGTACACCTACTAGATCACCCCTGTGTGACCAACATGAAATCTGCAACAACTTCATTTCCATTTCTTTAAAGCTCCAGAGGCTGTACTGTTGATTGCAAAGGCCCCAAGGCAGATTTTTTTTTTACCCAGCAACATATGATGGAGAATTATGATTGGACAAACACTCTAATGTACACATACACTATTGGAAAAACTATGAAATAAAGAGAATAGACTATTGGGAATTATTTGATATGTCTTCAAATCATAGGGCGTAAATGTAGGTCAGTGATTCTGATTGTTGAAGAAGAGGCCTGGCTGGCCCTGACAACCCACCACTGGAAAATTACCTAAAATTATCACAGAAGTGTTAGAATATTGATTTATTTTTTTTTATTTCATTTTCTTATTTTGAATGTCAAAAACCCCAAAAACAAGGAAAATTTTTTTAAAGTAAAAAAAAAAAAAAAAAAAATTCGAAAAGAAGCGGGATGAAGTACAACTTATATACTCCCTTACCCTTACCCCATCTTTTTCTATTGATCACAAAGTCCCATATCAGTTCCTCAAAGTACCTTCACAAATCTCACACATGTCAAAATAAATTCTAAGCAATTCTGCACAAAACACAAAAATATTATACATACCAAAAATAAAACATATTACCCATATAGATAGACTTCACTTCAAACATATAGAAATATGAAGTTATGCTAAAGACATCAATGTATTTGATGATAGAGATATATAGTGAGATATATTCCGATGGCCTGGGGGATTTATGCGACCACTAGAGGGAGTACAGAGTCACTCTGTTGGTCTCCTATAATGGGGAAAACTAACTTTGACTAAGGTATCATGACAGTGTCAAGATGGGATGAGAACCACTAAGAAACAACTTTAAGAGTCAAAGAAAATGTCATAGTAACAATAGCTAGAAGCACTGTTGTTGTTTTCACCACTGGACACAACTCTTAATTTAAAGAATGGAGTTTGATGCTAAAATCAAGGTTTCTTCTACGTTGGTGAGTTTGATTATGAGGTCTAGTTATTATGTGATGCTATTACTGTTGCTAAATTTGTCACTGTTAAACTAAACCAGGGGTGTCAAACATGCGGCCTGGGTTCCTGTTCGGCCCCTGGGATGTTTTTGCCAAGTGCAAAAATTCCACAATCTTGAATTGAATTAAGCAACAACAATTTAGCTTGAATTAAGGAAAAAATCTTGAATTAAGCCAAAAGAAATATTCAATTAAGCCAAAAAAAATCTAAAATTTAGCAAAAAATCTTGAATTAAGCCCAAAAAAATCTTCAACTAAGTAAAAACAAATCTTGAATTAAGCCAAAAAAAAAATCTTCAATTAAGTAAAAAAAATCTTGAATTAAGCCAAAAAAAATCCAGAATTAACAACTTAATTTTTTTTTTTCTTTATTTTAGTGCAAAAAATAACATTAAATTATGAAAATATTTACATTTACAAACTATCCTGAAACAACTAAATGTGAATAATCTGAAATGTCTAAAGAAAATTAAGCACAATTTTAACAATTTTTCTGCCTGTTCCTCAGTGTTTAGTGTCTTTGTAGATCTGATCCATAATGCACATGTAGAAATGATAAGTTGAGGAATAATATTATTAAAATTGCACTAAATTTTCTTAGGTTTTTTTAATTTAAATGTCAGTTTTTTCAGGGGTTTTTTTGTTGGGTTTTTTTTTTTTTTTGG
The DNA here is from genome assembly GCF_902148855.1 of Sphaeramia orbicularis. Taxonomy (NCBI): domain Eukaryota; kingdom Metazoa; phylum Chordata; class Actinopteri; order Kurtiformes; family Apogonidae; genus Sphaeramia; species Sphaeramia orbicularis. The sequence continues at coordinate 31,828,034 of NC_043970.1, forward strand.
CTAGTTTATAAAGTAAGTATTTTCATAATTTAATGTTTTTTTGTTTTTTTTTTACACTAAAACAAGACAAAATTTGGAGTTGTCATTATTTATAGGTTATTATGCTATTATTTTACTGGTCCGGCCCACTTCAGACCAAACTTAGCTGAATATGGCCCCTGAACTAAAATGAGTTTGACACCCCTGAACTAAACTGAGACAGTTCTGACCTTGTTCTGATTCCAAACAGATCTTTAGTGCAGCTATTGACAACACAAACACTGAGGTGATTTCTGTTTTTACTGTGGCTGTTTTCTGCCACACAGAGCTAAGCTAATAGAGTTTTAATGTAAACTATCAGCTGACGCATCACATGTAGATTATAAGACATATAGCTATTCTGACTGACTCAGTGCTTTGGATTGAAGAAGGAAACTTGATGATACCATAATATAGATGTGTGTAAATAATGAGCTTTATACCTGATACAGTATGCAGATACGTGGTGTTTACTCGTCCGTTGTTTTGATAGTACGGTGTACTGGTACTGGACCAACTGCTGAGAGTTTGGAATATCAATACTACAGAGAATTAAAGTTTGCTCTTGAAAACTTTCCATTAAGGGCACACATTTGCTTTTCTAATAAGAACAACAGCCCCCAAACCTCCACACTCAGCACTGTTTGTACAGATACACGCCATGCCATTTAAAGGGGTCAAATCTCCCCTCACCTGTCAGGAAAGCAGCAGTGTGGGTTTTTGACAGGAGGCGAGCCCACCCGCTGTTAGTGTTGGACCATATTCTGCCTCCCTCTAAGGCTTCTCTTGGCCTCTGCTGCATGCTGCATCCAGGTTGTAAAGGATACGGTTTGCGGCTATACATAGCTCAGATGTCCAGAATTCTTGGCAGCGTGGCATGTCACACAGAGGAACAGTAAGATGTCAAGGCAAGCCAGCCATGAATGAAGAAGGGAGAGCAAGAGGGAGAATAAAAAACTGAGCCCAAGAGATTGTGTTGGAATAAGATGGATGAGGTGAGAATTCCATTTCATTACAGAAGCTGGTCAGAGCGAAGCAGTTTAGTTTTTTCACTCGCTCTTTACATAAATAATTTTCTGCTTACTCTAAAATCTTTTGCACACCTGGTAGTGAACATCTATTTCAGCAGCTGTGTTTTACAATCAGTCAACCACAGTATTTTAATCACCAAAGCTCAAGATGAGGTTATTGAAGATAAGCATATGTATATTTGCACTATATTCATTTTGGTTAAATCTAAACATACAACCAAGGATTTTATGGTTTATGGTCACCACTCTTAACCATTACATACTGTTTATATTTGAAGCATGAAAATACCATAAATTACAGGGTTTTTTTTTAATTCTTAAATTTGCTTAAAAGAATGACCCAAATAATGCAAAAACATTTTTTTTATATATGTATTTATTGATTTGAAATATTTTTTCAGTGTTTCTACAAATTTTTGTTTGTTGAAGCTGTTTGGGGTCAAATTTGACTGAATGTGAAATGGATTTTAAGTGATAGTTTCAATAAAATTTAAAAATCCTCATGGCTGTTAACTTCTCATGACCTAGATGAGATGTAAATGATATTGTGTGTTTTTCCACACACTACGAGTTATGTAAAACCTGAAAAATACACAATGATTTCTGAAATGTTAAGGATTATTCACTTATTTACTGATGTCAGAAATGCTATTCAGACATTTTAAATAGATCTGAGTTTAATAAAACTGACATTGATATTTTATGTTGGTGTCAGATGTGACCTGAACCAAACGCTGAAGATAGGAACAGAATGCAAGGATTAAAACCATTTGACTCCCTACTGAAAAAGTGCAGTTTCAATGAAGTTAGTGCTTTAGGTTTAAGTTCAGATATTTGGGTTTATATATATATATATATATATATATATATATATATATATATATATATATATATATATATATATATATATATATATATATATACACACACACATATGATTTAGGTGTTCCACCTAAATTCCACATAACTTTTATCATATGTTCCTTGACCACAGTTTGTACTGAAATTCTGATGTTATGATGACATTTTTAATGTTCAAGGGAACATTAAAACCGTGACTGCATATTTCTGAAATCTTACTAAATAGAATCCCTACCACTGACTAGAAACTGCAAGATGTATTCTTATCAGTACAATAAGACTCAAAGTGAATGCACGAACAGTGCTTAGTAACTAGCGGTTCTCAAAGACAAAGAAATACATCATCCTTTTAGACCACAGGCATATTACTGAAAAAAATAAGCTTAACTAAATAAATAATCCCACACATAAACACTTTTTAAATTTGCAGTTATTTTATATTAATATCAGTCTGCCAACAGATGATCCAAAACACTGTATTACAGCCTATTCATCCTAGTCCCTAAAGTGAAGAGGCTTCATTCTACATGTACTGTGTGTTGCTTATACATAAGATAAACATTTCACTCACTCAGGGCTGATTCAACAGATGAAATAAACATGGTGCTCTGAGGCACATATTACTCTTTCCTATCTTGCATTTCATCTGACATTTTCTAATATGCAGCTATAACGTCTAATCTAGTCTCTCAGTCACAGATACCTTAAATCACGATTCCACTGAGTTGAGATGAAAGGAAGCTTCTGACTCATAACTTGAAATAAGATAATTTATTAAATAGACATGTACTTCAGAAAACCAACATTCTATAGGATGCTCTACAGAAAAAAAACACTCCTACCTACTTTTCCTCCTAAATATTTTTCCTTGACCTTGGTTGAAAATGCAATGGAGTTAAGGAAAGATGGAAAACATGAAGCACTGTTGAAGGAATCCAGCTGCACTCATGTTACATAGGTCAGCTGTGGTTGAACTGCAATATTCTGAAGCTGGACTGAAACAAATCTATTTAATGCAGAACACATAAGCATAGACAACATGGTTACAAATTTGACATCATTGTCAAGGTTGGAACTGGAATAGAAATACAGAAATGCATTCATCTGTTCACTTGAATTTGTTAAAGGAGTGATATTTTACTTTTTTTAAATGGAATTATGCATTTTAAAACATTTCCCTATGGTCTACATAAACTGTAAATGCTATACTTGGGTCTGAATTCTTCATTAATTCAACTCCACAGGTACATCTTCAACCCTATTTCTGAGTAATGACACCAGAAAGGTCGTTTTGAGCACTGGCCCTTTAAATGCAAATGAGCCACTTCATGCCCCACCCCCTCCAGGTTGTTGATCATACTGCTCTGTCCCATTCAGCCACTTGTATTTGTTAATACAACCAACACTTGAACATTTTAGGTAACTGGCTTGAAGTTTGGACATATTTTCTGTATGGACTACAACCACTGCTGCTGACAAACAATTATGGCGTACTCTGAGAAATGTTTGTCGGAAGTCTTGACCTTATACGTGCAAATGTCATGACGTAGCTAGTTATAGATGTAACAAATTAAGATGGAATTAAAACAGGTTATAGAAATCTACTTGATTTTTGCTAAAATTAATATAAAGATACCTTTGCAGCACCTAGAGGGTTCAAATTCAAACTTTTTGAACTATTAGGGTCCAAATACACAAATAAATGTACCAAAGACTAATAAAAGTGGATTTAACAAAATATGACCCCTTCAATATGAATCGTGGATTAGCATGATTGAATCAAAATAGTAAATCAATGTAAAGTAAGCATAAAGCTATAAACTATGGCTATAAATCTGCAAGCCTATATGTGGTCATAACTTGTGTCATAAGATGAAAATGTGCATTCTGTCATGTTGATCATTTATCTTTATGAACAGGTTGCTGTTGCAGTGAGCTGTGGGATGCCACTCTGTCCTCTCCTCTGGTAAAAGATGGTCCACTGTATCCTATACTAACTAGCGCATTGACCTGTGGGAACCCACAGGTTCTAGAAGCAGTAGAGTTGATAAAATGGGGAGCTGACTTTTTGTAGAAGTCGATCATAACTTGAATAAAAGTGAACTTGCTGAGTTTGGTAGATGGCAGCGATGATAGTTGGTTATTCATAGTTACCTTATATATTTGTTTGAAAGGGCTTTACATCATTACTGTATGACTTCATGACATTGACATTACTTGATGTGTGCACTTAGAGGCCTGTAAATAGAAAACATAATGTTGTAAGATTACAATGTGAATAATCTTTGAAAGAAATGACTTTTTCCAACAATTTGATATATAATTTGTTGCTTAAATCCAAGAAATGTGAGAGTATAAGATTTGTTGTAGGAGAGGAAACGTGGCGTCTGTGTTGAACTCACTGAAAAACCACCTCTCAAGCAAATTGCTGTCAATCCATAACTGGACATCCTATCTCAAAAATTCATGAAGGTGAGACTTGTGGAGAGTCCTCTGAATGTATCGATGTAAAAAAAAATGTGGAGAAAAAAAGTCAGAAGTGAATAAGCAGTGGTTGTGGGAACATGGTGTTAGTCAAACATGTTAGTGAGAGAAAAAACATTGGAGGGAATGAAAAAAACCAGCACTCTGTGCACTTAGAGGCATGTACGTCTAAAACAAAACGTTTTAAGATAAAATAAGAATAGTCTTTGAAAGGAAAGACTTTTTCCAACATTTTGATGTATAAATTGTTGCTGAAATGTGAGAGTTAAGAAGAGTTGTTTGTAAATTTTCTGACATAAAACCCCCTCTCCACTCTAAGTTAGCATGCGAATGATTTCAGCCAATCAGCTGTCAGCATTCTGTTCCCCTTGTATATGAATAGGGTTTAGTGTATCACGTTGTTGTGCCAAAAATCACTAATAACTAAAATAATATTGGCCGTATCAATAAGCAGTTTTTGCCTCTCTGATCCTTGAGCCAAAATACATAAGTACTCCAAAAGGCAAAGGCTAGCTCTCTCCAGTTTTTCAGTTATAAATCAGACACACACACGCATGCACATAGAGGCCACTTGGCTTTTATAATATAGAAGATGGAGGTACTAAAGGAAGGTCCTTGAATCTCCTTTCTTTTACATTTAGAGAATTCAGACAGCTCTTATCATGGTTGACACTTCCAGGTCATTTCACTCAGTTTGGAGGTTCCTAAGCCTAAGGACTTTTCAGACACAGCCCCAGTCTATGACAGCCTTGTTTAGAAGGTGCAAACAAACAACTATAGGTCAGATTAGGAAGTGTAAATGCATATGAGCTGTTGAATCTGTTTATATGATACAAGACATCAGCTAAAGCACGTGCAAGTGTTATTCCTCATAGTGATGTGAATCGTTTGCAGGGGATTTAATGTACTATAATTACTGATTTCCTGGATAGGGGGTGTTTCCCAAGTGAGCTGCACTATATTCATTATATACTGCCGTTTTATCCAAAAATAAATATAATGAAGATCCAAATATGTAACAATGAGTTTCAGTTTGTTTAGATACCTAAGTTATGTCTCCACATGTAACCCATGCAGTGAGACATACTGTAAAAATCCATAGGTGCAGAAAACAGACAAATATTTTACATCATCTGCTCATTAATTGTGTTTCACTTTGTGGAAAGAAGATATGAGAGTACATGGCAGTGTAATCCTCAGAGTAAAAGCCTCTATTTGGCCTGTAAAATAATGCATACCATGAGTCTGGAGCATGAACTAAATCCAAAAACGTGTGAACAGATTTGTTCAGTATGAGCACAGACACCCTGCAGAATTTTGTGTTCTTCTTTTCCACTGAATAATGGGCTTTGGGGAGACTGTTCACAAAAGAATAGCTTGTGCCATTAATCATTGGCTAAAAATAAAACTTACAAGCACGACTCTAATGATGGAGAAGGTGACCAAAACAGTGACTCTCCAGAGTGCAGCTGGAGATGTTGAAAACAGCTTAATCTTTCCCCTGTGCTGTGTGTGCATGAGCTATACAATACACATATAGTCAATGTGAAGAGCTGGGTGATCACTCATAATCCAGCCTGTGCATGTTTAGAGAACCCAACAGACACTGATTGCACCTTTATTTACGGACGGCTATAAATACGGATATGCATCTTTTAACAGTCAGTTTAAAATGTACAGCGTGCTCAGAGTCAACCGCACACTCTCAGGCCTGTTGAATGATGGGAACATGTTTTTTCTGTGGAGCAAGTGGAGGATGCAGACTGCAGACATATCACAAATTCCCATGGCACATTTCAAATGTCATAGGTTACAGATTACCCTATTAAAATGTCATAAAATTATTACTTTTTGATTAGTTTTCTGAACATTGCAATAAAACAGACAGCGTTCATTAATTTTAAAGCTCTTTTCTGACTTTAGAAGGAAAATATTCTTGATTTTCCAGCATAAAGGCAATAAAAACCATTAATCATGGACACTTGTGTTAGTGTGATCAACTGTTATACTATATGTACAAAAATATAGGGACACATCAAATGCACAGCTTGTTGGGCTTCCCATGTATTAATTTCAAATATTATCATGATAAAAATGTTCATGTCAGGTGCTGTCAATAATTACCATTTAAAAAATTAAACAAATAAATAAATACATAAATAAATGAAAATAAAGTAAAATAAATAAATAAATTTTAAAAACACATAAAAATAAATTAATACAAATTTAAAAAAAATAAAGTGAAAAAATAAAAATCAAATGAAATTACAAAATAAATAAAAAATAATCACCATGATAAATGCCAAATCAATATTTTTTTTGAAAGCAAAGACATATTTTTACCCCCGCCAGGAGGTATTGTGATCACTTTGCTTTATGTGTTTGCATGTTTGTGTGCATGTTTGTTTGTTAGCAAGATAACTCAAAAAGTTATGGACGGATTTTCATGAAATTTTCAGGAAATGTTGATACTGGCACAAGGAAGAAATGCTAAAATTTTGGTGGTGATTGGGGGGGGCGGCAGATCTGTCTTGGCGGAGGTCTGTGCTCTCTGAGTGCTTTTCTTGTTCTTACTGAATTTGCTGAAGAAACCAGATGGTTACTTGTAGTTTAAAATGAGCTAATATTTATTTCATAAGTATTTATATTAATTGCAGTCAGAACACGATAAATTATGATGATATTTCAGTAATCTAAAGGTAGATCAGTTAAAATAATGATAATGAAAAAAAAGCGAAAACTAATTTTGCATTTTGTAGGCAAAATTATAAGACTAATATGCTCATTGTAATATTATTTATCGTGATATAAACTTTTACTCTGACACTTCACATCATGTTAGCCCCGTCCATGTCTTCTATTCAGTTCCATGTAGCTGTAGTTGTTCCTCAACACTGCCTTCATTCACTTTTGTGTTCCTTGTGGTTCAACAACAGATGACTGGTTTAGACACTTTGTGCAACTTGATACGCCAAACTACATTGTGCATGTACACAAAGATAAATACTACGGTTAGTTATTGACGTAACTTTGCTTCTTGGAGTCTCATTGCAGATGTGCATGATGCAAACATCATTCTTGTCATGTAAATGGAACCAAAATAAAGCACCTCAGCATTGTAAGCTGTTACTGCAACATATTGTGCATCGGCTCAGCGAAACTATCAACTGACCCCTCGAGAACCTCAATCAGCATTGTTTAGCCAGAGGAAAGTTTTATTGTTTTTGATTTTTGAGTTTGTATCTCACTCACCCTGTGACTGTGGAGGGTCTTTCCCATACCACCCAGATGACCTCAGCTGAGGCTTGGTCAAGAGGAAAGTACTCACTACAAGTCTTTGTATTGGTCAGATGTCTGTGCGCAGGTATGCTAATCTACATTCATGTAAGCACAGGCAGGATTTGTATGTATGCTCCTGTCAAAACCTGTTGTTGGAGACCCAAAACGCAGGTTAAAGAAAACTGGAATGGGCTCAGAAGCAGCAAGCAGAGCAAACATGAGTCCAAGACTTCAAGTGGAAACTATTCCAGACTGTAGTCCCATCTGCTTTCACTTTAGAGTCTGAGTCCTAAACTAAATAAAGATCCCTCCTGAACACTTTTATTGCCTTTCTCTTTCTATCCATCCTTCTTTTTGTCCGACTCTATTCTCTGTCCAACCTTTTCTTTGCACAGATTGTTTTTATTGTTACGTTGTTTAAGCTTCAGTAAAGGTGAACTGTAAGTGCACAGGCTACACTTATCTCCATCTTTCTCACTGGATGCGAATAAAATTGTCCCCTGGTGAGTTAAACGTCCAAAGTAAAGACCCAATCTGATTCCTCTCATTTGCAACACGGGGGTTTGTTTTTTACAGAACCGCATAGAAGTATATTTCAGATGATCATCTCACGTGTTTTCAGTGCATTTTTGTTTGATGGATGTGTATCTGATGACCCCCAGTGAGGCTTTATCTGTGAGTAAAGACACCAAAATGAGACATCTGTATTTCAGCACAGGTCCCATTTCAGCTGTTCTCATCATTTTATGTAGCTTTATTTTTTTTAATTTACTTCTTGTTGTGTAAATTACATTACACATCTGCATTTAAAAAAAGCATTTATTAGGTTTTTTTTTTTAAATTACTTCAAGCATTGTAATTTATTCCATATTTCCATATGTTTATACAGTTAGTGAGCATGTGTGTGCTCCTGTAGTCACAGCATCTTGCTCTTTCTTCCTACTGTACCGTCAGTGATAAATGACATATGGGAAAAGAAGGAGAGATAGATGGAAGCACCAACAAACAGATGCCAAATAACCCACTGAATGCTTCTTTATGATGGGTCTGAGTCAGTAAACAAAGCAAACATGTTTTTGGGATGATTTACCAACCCTTCATTTATGTGCACTGCAGATTGTTATTTAATTATTGCAGTAATTGTTTTGGTTGCATCATGTCATTGCTTCTTTCTGTGGCCAAGATGACATATATCAAAGAAACTTTTGATGTTTTTAACTTTCTGCTCTTCCCAGCATCACAAACAACCACAGAGCTGCACAGCAACACTAAATATTCCCAATTAACCCATAAAGACCCAAACATCCAAAATCATCTACTGATCTAAAATGTTTAGTAACTTCTGATCCACTAATCCTATCAATATATGTAAATAATTGGTGTAAAATACAGTTTGTCATCTTCTCATAGTCATCAGATATGTCTCATTTGGACGTTCAGAGGCTCCGTAGTTACCGTGGAAACACTGTTATCTTCTACAACACTGATTCTCCAGTAAAACCCATGGAGTTTGATAAATGACAGTAGATGGAGACACCTGTTATTATGTTCAGTTAATGATATATTTTATTGAAAAAGTCACTTTTTCTTCAGTTTTCTCTGTTTCTGATATAATAATCCCCAACTTTAATCTGAGCTTTTATGAACATCTATACGATCAGTATATTAGATAGCGGGAAATGAGTGATTTTCACTCAGAAATGCAAAATACAAAGCATAATTTTACAATGAATGGTAATAAATCACTTAAGAAAGGTTGAAAATAGAGAAAAAAATCATTTGGGAACTGCTACAAAAGTAGTACTAGGTCTTTATGGGTTAATTCAACAGTTGAGTGGAGTATACGCTCACAGAGCCCTACCGTAATGAGTGATTACTACACTAAACCAAGGCAATCGTACTGAGTCAACACCACAGCTTGAAGTCCTGTTAAATTCTTGCTGGGATGAAAACAGAAGTCTAGTGCTGCTGGACGTAGACCAAGAGCTCCACGTTTAAAGCTCTGTGTGTTCGGTGTCGACCAAGAGAGCTCCTCCACAGTGAATTATATCCATCTGCTAATGTCATTCCAGCCTGCCGCCTTCCCCTGCCTCACCCTGCATGGTATGGTTTGGATTGTCACACTCTACAGCCAATACAATCACTGGGCTGAATCCCAGGCATGTGCTGCAAGCCGTAGCCAATGGAGGCTGTGTTTTTGTTTGTCTAAACAAACACGATTCATTTTTGATGTTAGGATTGTTTGAATTTTCAATGAAATACACCAAAGGGATTTGAAATTTTGGGCACTGAACAAAGGCTTCTCCAACCATACAAATAATTCACTCTATACGTTTGCATGGATCTAGAGAGGCAGATGCCGAACAAAGAGATGATGACGAATCTGTGGCCGACCACATACGCCAGATAGACATGTTTATAGGGAGGTAATTCTGTTTACTAATGTGCAGTCTGTCTGTCTCTGGGTTTCTGTTAGGGGTTAACAGGGGGGAGACAAACAGAGAAGCTGCCGACTAGTGGGGTCACATGTGACTTCATGGTGTTGGAGACATCCAAAGGCAGAGCGCACTGCCTCCCATCCATCTAATTCATCCCATGGGACTGGCACACAGAGTGCATGAATAAGACATGAACTACAGATATCTTTTTGTCTAAGGTGCCACTTCTTTTCACTCCCATACACCCCCTTTTTTTCTACTCTCTGTCTGTCTTCGGTGATTTAAATTAAAAAAGAAACCCCTAGCCTAAAAAAAAAAAGCTGGTGCCTCTCCCACACTTGCCCTTTTCCACCCTTGTCTCCTATTTATCCTTGGGGTCCTCTTGTGGTGAAGAGGGCAATTTATTCATCTATTGATTTACTCATTTGTATGTTAGCTCCGTGTAAGGGAGGACGATGCCTCTGTGGGGTTCTCAGTTTGCTGCAATGAGCCCATCTCTCAGATTAAATAGAGTGAACTACTACAGATGAAGAAGAATGAAGAAGCAAATCCTAGATGTGAATCAATAATCACATGCAAAAATTTAAAGGTTCACACCATTAAATGCTCCATATGTTTGTGTCTGTAAGCTCCCGTTCCGCTGGACTTTTAATTTCTGTATAATATTTCAGTCTGGGCTTTTCCTAACCTCCAGGGAACACGATCAGCATGTTATGGACACAGAGGTCAAAGGTCAAAATACAAAGTAGTTAAGAGAGGTGAGAGAGACTTCAAGAATGATTGACTATAAGAAAAAGGAAAACAAACTAAGCTGGTAACCTGATGCCCTTTGGAGCTAATTTATGTAAAAATGTGCAGAATGTCAGAAAAAAAAGACCATGCACCTTAAAGTTCAGAATGCAGCATGACTGGAAAGAAGAAATACTGCCCCCATATGTACCGTTTTTTACTTTTACATCACATTCCACAACAAACTTCGCACACCTGGGGTTTTCTGTCAGGTTTGTTCTGTGTTCATCTTCACTTAAAACAGGCTTATAGTGAGAACTGCAATGGCACTGTAATTATAACACTTACAGCATTTTGCTATTAATGTTATTCTTATTTTATACTAAGCTTTCATATTAAACTTTACTGATATTCTGAAAATCTGTCTTAACATTTATTGGGCTCTTATTTTTTTTATTTATTGGTTTATTTAACAGGGACATTCTACATTAATTCATACTGCTGTAAATGCAATAGAGTTAGCGTAATGACTATTTTTCATCTGCAGCCCCTGGACAGATTTCACCCTAAAAGGTAGCACAAGGTTATAAACTTACAATTTTTAAAGCATAAGTTCAAAACACTGAAATTCAGATGGGTACAATACAAGTTTGGCAATACAAAATTTACAAATACTAAAGTAGAAAGTTATTAAAATACACTTGGTAGTAGAATGTAAAAATTGGATGCTGTCCACTCTTATTTCTATGTATCATATATGATTCTTTTGTTTATGTATGATATGACCCCATTCACAGTTGTTTTGGTTATTATGGATGTTTTTGTCTAAAACAGCATTGTTTGTTTGTTTATGCGCTTGTCTTTGCTGGTTTGTGTCTATGTAAATTTGGCTGTTCATAATAACATGTTGTATAGGTGAAGGAACAGAAACTGTATTTTATTTTTGTTATACATGGCATAACCTTCCATTCATGTCTCTCCAGCCTCTTGCTTTATTTGTATTTATTCTTTTTTGTGCGTTTGTTGTTGTTGTTGTTGTTGTTGTTGTTTTTGTTATATGAAAAACTCAATAGAGATATTGTCCAGAAAAAAAAATAAAAAATACACTTGGCACTTTGACATGTTAAAAAATACAACAGAGACCAGACTAAAGCATTTCTGTTGGCAGCTCCAATTATTAATTCACCAGTGTTTTAGATGCATTTTGAAAAAAACGGAAGGCAAAACATTATATACAGTCACATAGAACAGACTAATAAATCAGAATAATGGTAAAATATGTGGAGTATGCTTGTGGCATGTTGTGTGGGTGTGCATGCATGTAAGATGGTGATGAATCAGCTGCCACTGAGCTAAAGCATAGAGATGAACAACCAATCCCTCTCACAGTCACAACTAGAGGCAATTTAGATTAACCAATTAACCTATTACGTGCATGTCTTTGGATGGTGGGAGGAAGCCAGAGTACCCGTACAGAACCCACGCAAAAACAAGGAGAACATGCAAACTACACACAGAAAGGTCTAAGTGGCTAAGTGTGCATTTATTTTATGTGAATTTCTTTACTTGTACTTGATAACAAACCTATTTTACATGTTATTCCAACCTTACTGTGGATTAAATGCCAAAAAAAAAACACTGTTTGCATCACATATGGCTTCTCTTTGTCCACAAACTCAGCCTATTAAAAAAAATATCAGACAATAAGCAAAGATTCTCTGCAAGTGACATACATTCCTTGATCCATTATGAAACATAACTTCATTAACTCTCAAGTTTTTAAGATGATGAAATTTTCAGTTTCCAGCCAGTTTCTGCTTTCTTCTGGAGGCTAGATAAAACCTCTGAGCTGTCAGTTGAAGAGTCATTACAGCACAAGCCATCATTGGTACTTTAGTTTCTTATTTTATGTTTTGTTGTTTTTATTTTTGATCTCTGTATATTTAACCTTTTGACCATTTGACCCATTTCTGAAAATGGTAGCAACACAAACTAGAGTTCATAGAGGAATTTTGAAAGGAGGACAAAGAAGTTTACTTTGCAAATTCTGGCTATAAGTGAGGATATATATAAAAAAAAAAAACTTTGAGTGGCTCAGCGCTGGCAGCCTAAGCCTCAAACAGTCAGAGGTATTTAACTGTTTCTTAAGCTTTCGCAGTGGGATACTGTGCGCGACCCTTGTCTACTTAGCCTGAGTGTGCTCTCTGAAACTGTAGATGAGACTGTAGGGCACAATAAACAGAGAGCTGAATATATGACTTAACTGTGAAAGACAGATGTCTCAGCAACACTGGCAATTGCAGGGATAAGATGAACTGCTTTCACTGCAAACCACAATGAAAGGCTCTGAATCCTCCATGATAGTAGTGTTATAAGCTGCGTTTTCCCAGATTGAAGTAGAAGTCGTTTTCTTTTTTCCCCTTTGGTATGATCAGGATTTGCGCAAGAATGTGGGGATCACTCAGGTCTTATGGCTAGTTTTTATTAGTATAATCTGCAGCGTTGATTCAGTGAACATCCTGTCAACATCCTGGGTTTCAGAGGATGGAGTCTGAGCTTACAGAAAATAAAACACTTAGCTACTACCAAAAATTTTAAATGTATGGTTTGACAAAAAATAACCTAAACCTGTACTAGAAACCCTCAACAAGCAGACATCATAAAAATCAAGATAAGTTAATTTTGGTAAGTGATAACAGTGAGTATTTCTACTAAAATAATCACACTAGTAATACTGGCATTTAGCCTAACACTACAAACACTGGTCAGTTCTTCCTCAGCTTTGATTAAACTCAGTGTACAGTTATTTTTTTCCTAAACTTTGCAATCATGCTTAGAGTCTGCGCATCCAGCAGTACAGAAAAAAATGAGTGGAATACAACCTCAACCATATAAGGACATGTATCTCCTGATCTGCAATCCACTGGGTATATGTGTATGTGTGTGTGTGTGTGCATGTGTGTGTGTATTTGGACTTCTTTGTGATGACCAATTTGGACTTCAGACCTTCTCCAAGTGAGAATGTGTAATCGGTCCTCACTTCTTCAGAGACAATAGAGTTAATAGGATTAACTCTTGACCTTAAAGTTAAGGTTAAGACAAGGGTTTAGATTTGGCTTGTTGTTCCCATGGTGAGAAATAGTGAGAAGTAGGGGCTAAAACATGGTTGTGTGTCACTACTAGGTGTGTAAATATGATTTTTTTTTGGTACATTTTAGTCTGTTGACCTATTTCTGAGAACAAGAAAATGAATAAAAAAACAGACAGTACGAGTTCACAGAGTCTAATCTATATTATCTTTCACTATGTGGAAAAAAACAGAGTATTATTGTATTTCCTGACTAACAATTTGCAGCTTCCTGTGACTTTACCTAACGCAATAGAGGGATAAATCTTCAATCCTTAGTGTCTAAAAGAGAAACAATGCAAACTGTCACTGTAATTTAATTTCTCTACTATATAACATGTAATGCTTTAAAGCCAAATATGTCAAACATTACCGTTGTCGAGGGTAATGTTCCAACGACGCGACAATTTTTCATCGACTAGAAGCTTTTCTGGATCCTTTATTCACTCTGAAAACATGGGAATGGTTTGAAGGGAATACAAGAATGAGAGAGGGGGAAAATCGAGAAAGTGTAAAATCTGTAAGTGGGAGAAAAAGCAGGTGGGCTAAGCGCTCAGGTCTAAACTGTAAAACTGCTATTAGGAGAAAAAAGCGGCCGTTTATGCCAAACCTGATTTACTTACACCTCACGTGAAGGTCGCAAACGCATTCAATCCTAGACAGACGACGGAGGAAATAAACAGAGGTGTTCTGCTGAGAATGCATGCTCCAGTTTTGTGACTCATCAAATACTGTTTGTTTTTCCCTTATTCTAATTTTAGGTTTGACAGGTAAGTTTGATGAACTCTTATCCACAGGAGAGGGGCTTAGGAAGGGGTTGTTTGGGTGGCTGCACTCCCCTGCACACCTAAATCTTTAAAAGCTCTCTATAAATTTACCCCCTTAGAGAAATTCTCTTCCAGATGAGCTTGAATGTCTTCCACAGTCCTGCTGCTCCCCATCGCGAGTGTCTAAATAAACTCAATACGAGTGCTTATGTGCAGCAAAATTTCCAAATTTTTGTTCTACAAAGCAGGTGAAAAGTTGATTATTCTTGTTCTACGTTCATTTTTGTTTATTTTTTCTGCAGCATCCTATATCTGCAGACAGATCTCCATGCAGTACATTTCTATCTATGCAATCACTTCAACAGCAGCCAGAGAGCAAAGGTCAACAACTGGCTTTTACTTAACGTATTATCCTTTCCATAATGTTCCAAGTGAAATTTGGTTAGAGGAACCAGCACAGGGAGAAAGACACACAGAGTAAAAAAGAACCGGTGAGACTATTTGATTTTTTTTTTTTTACTTTTTTTTTTTAGCAGGGGAGAGATGGTCTTGTCATTTTAAAGGGTTTCGAGGGGATGTTTGCTCACCCTCTTAATGGCTTAAAATGGATGGAACCATCTATCTTTCTCTCCATGCTTTTCAGGGGGGAAAGCCCAAGAGGGATGGACCTATTTTGCCCTGTGACGGATTGCGCAAAGTCCAACAGATATGGCCCAGCGCACATGGAAAAATACCATTATTAAAGTAAATATCACAATGGAATTTCCATTATTCTGACATCAAGCTGGGATAAACTCCTTTTTAATAACATCCCACGAAAACGGTTTATTTATCAAAGTGCTCATCAGATGTTTTAGAGTGTGGAATTTTGTGTTTTCTTAGAACTGGGTCGACCTGAGTAAAACGATGCAGGTGTATCTTGCAAATTTTGGACCACAAATGAATAGATTTATTTACATCCGCTGTTTGGGATGCAGTATGCATGTGGATGACAGTACATTTTGCAGCGTAGTATATAATAGCTGGACAGATCTCTTTGCAGTATGTCTCTAGAGCAGGGGTAGCAAACATATGGCCCGTGAGCCAAAACCGGCCCACTGAAGGGTCCAATCCGGCCATCCATTCATCCATTGATGAATCTGTGAAATGCAATAATTACACTGAACATACTAACAGTCAATGGTGTCAAAATCATTTTAGTTCAGGTTCCACATTCAGGCCAATATGATCTCAAGTAGGTCAAACCTAGCCTGGCCAGCCATCCGTCTGTCTCAGTAAGAAATCCGTCTGGAATTGCAGGGCTTGAATCCAAATATGAAGGCGGGACTAACAGGCACCTAGTAAACCAATCACAGATAAGACGGACATGACGCTTTTGTCAGAGAAACTTAAGAATACAGGGTGTAATATGTAATTCCATCCTTATTTTTTAATCAAGCAACCGACAACAATTGTAAAGAGATTTGTGGACTTGGGACTGACTTTGACTCACAACAAAAAGAAGTTGGTGCCTGTGACACATTGCGAAACACCTCCCCCAAGACTTGTGATATTCCGATATAAAACAGGCATAATTCACAGTGAATGAACCAGTTCCAGACTGGTTTCTCTGTATTGAATACAATGAGAAATGGCTGGCCAGACTAGGTCAAACCTGTAAAATACTATCATAATAACATATACAGGGTGGGGAAGCAAAATTTACAATGAACATTTAGTTCTTTTTTTCTCAGCAGGTACTATGTCAATTGTTTTGAAACCAAACATATATTGATGTCATAATCATACCTAACACTATTATCCATACCTTTTCAGAAACTTTTGCCCATATGAGTAATCAGGAACGCAAACGCCAAAGAGTGTGTGATTTGCTGAACGCACTCGTCACACCAAAGGAGATTTCAAAAATAGTTGGAGTGTCCATAAAGACTGTTTATAATGTAAAGAAGAGAATGACTATGAGCAAAACTATTATGAGAAAGTCTGGAAGATACTATTAAAGAAGAATGGGAGAAGTTGTCACCCGAATATTTGAGGAACACTTGCGCAAGTTTCAGGAAGCAGGTGAAGGCAGTTATTGAGAAAGGAGGAGGACACATAGAATAAAAACATTGTCTATTATGTAAATTTTCTTGTGGCAAATAAATTCTCATGACTTTCAATAAACTAATTGGTCATACACTGTCTTTCAATCCCTGCCTCAAAAATATTGTAAATTTTACTTCCCCACCCTGTAAATAATAACAACTATGAATTTTTGTCTTGTTTTAGTAAAATTAGTAGTAAAATTACACGAAAATTACATGAAAATGTTTACATTTACAAACTATCCTTTCACGAAAAAGAGAATTAGCTGAACATATGTGAATAACCTGAAATATCTTAATGAAATGGAACTGTAACTTCACCAATATTGTGCCTGTTACTAAATGTTTGGTGTATTTGTAGATCCAGTGATCTGTAAAATGTGATGTAGTGTACATGGTAAACTCAGGCATAATATTGTTAAAATTGCACTTTTTTGTGATTGTTTATACTTAATATTCAGATGGAATTCATATTCACATTTTTTAAGGATACTTTGTAGATGTAAACATTTTTACAATGCAGCTTTTCTTTTTTTTCCGCTGTTATTATTGTACTAGTCTGACCCATTTGAGATCATATTGGTGTGAATGTGGCCCCTGGACTAAAATGAGTTTGACACCTCTGCTCTAGAGCAAGGAATACTTTAAGGAATGTAGCTGTGCATGTGCTATGTGCATGTATGAAAGCAAGAATGTGAGATATACTGTATCATGAAAGACAGAGATGTCAAAACAGAAATGGAAATTGAGAAAATCTGGATGTAGGGAGACTATGCACACTTCCACATACCCACACAAATCACTCTCTAAATCATTTACACTAGCCGCCACTGAATGTTAGCAGTGACAGCATTCAGGTCTGCCAGGTCTACATCATGTGGAGCCTGGCACTTGGGTTGACAGTTTGGCCCGAAATAAGGGAAACCAAACAATCCTGGAAACCTCTCGAGACTGGATAGGATCTTTCTGCACCTCCAGGTATCTGACATCTGACCTTCTGCGCTATGGTTGTACACTGAGGTACAGAGTTGTGAGAAAGCTGAGTTTGTATACTCCATGGATAAGAGATGAGCTCTGACATGTTACAGAATCTTACAGCTGTTCTGTCATTCTTACTTTTTTCAACTATTAACTATTTTTGAAAAACTTTGTAAATCTGTGAGGCTTAAGCATTACATAAAATGTGGTTCATTCTGTCTTTGTGGTGAAAAGAGGGATGGATTCTAAGACATTATTTATGAGCCTATGCATCTATAGTCTTGTACACTTTACAAAGTTGTAATGTCTATAATCACATTCAGCCTGTCAGAGGTCTGTTTGTCATAAATTTGGACATTATCCTGGCTTATATTGAGCCGTTGCCTGGTAAACAGAAGCATTCTTGGCATCTCAGAACATTACTTAATGCATCTTTGGATGTGACATTAAATGTGGCTACAGCGTATGGAGAAATGCATATACTTGCATAGGAATAAATATTTAGTTGAGTTGCCATTCTTTGTCAATGCCAGATGATTACTTTCAAGGGTAACTATTCATCCCAGTGGTTTAACGTCACAGCTACTCCTACTGTTCATGCATTAAGTGTATATTTTTGTGTTGGGAACAACTCCGAGATAGAAAAACATTCAGAGAAATCCACACAGAACTATGAGTTCAAGCATTGACAATTCTCTCTTCACCATTGTTCATCTGTCCTATATCTGTCTTTCCTCAACTTTTTCCTTTTCTCCCACAAGCATCTCCCAACAGTTCCAGCTGACCGTCGTAATGGAAAGCTCCACACTGAACTGGACTGGACTCATGCAGGGCTGTCAGACTAATGGTTCTGAGGCAGAATAACACAAGTGTCACCAAGGAGCTCAAATAAAGACCACAGACAAAACCAAGAGGGTAACTTTGTGTGTGTGTGTCTTTCTTCCAGCACAGTGCACACACAGACATACAACACAACACAACAGAACGTGACGGCACAATATAAAAGGGAGAGCCAAGGATCTTTAGTTGCTTTCAGGCGCTGTGAACAAACAGAGGATGTCAATTTCCTTCAAATGCCAAAAAAGCAATTAAGAGTCAATAGACTGTCCATGTATACTGAAATACAAAACACACCAAGGACTGATGCTCATGTCTAGGAAAGTTAAAAAAAAAAAGAAAAAGAGTGGAAACACAAAAATATTTATTCTACTCAATGCTTTATCAGGTTTATACCCTGTGAACAACCTCATAGAGGTAGCTTATAACTATGTATAAAGTAAAGTATAAAGAGATGCCCTTTTACTGTTTGTCCATATGTGTTGGTACAGATAAACATTGATTTTTTTTCCATCTGCAAAAATTAAAAGTATTTGAAAATCCTGCAATAGAGGTTTTATCTTTTAAAGAATGACTGAAAATGATCCAATGGATGAGTGCAAAATATATTACATATGTTTGTAAGCACTAAAATACATAATACAATGCATGACTATTATTATATAGTAGGTTATTATTATAAAACTTAAAATAAAGTATGAAGGATCAATATAGAATATTTCAATCAAAGTATGATGGCTGTGCAGCTTTAGGAGATGCCTTTCTCCAGCATGAATCACATATGAAATTGTTATTCAGAAACTAATGCAATGAAGGGAAAAGCCTTTTGCATCTTCTACAGAAAAGCACAACAAGATGAAACACTTTATGTCAAAGTGGTTTAATTCACTTTTGTTATTAGCTAATCAGGCCAGTAGTATTCCTTATTAACACGGTTAGGTGTTTAGGAGACTATAAAAGTAAAAAAAAAAAAAAAAAAAAGATTCAAAAAATTTTATCTGCCATTTGTGCATACATATACACACAGGAACTAAAAAGTGTGTCTATAAAAGTGTGAATATAGCACCATAAATATATTTATAGTTGGATTATTAGACATTTATAAGTGCTCATAACAGACTTTAACATTTACTTCTATTACAAATAAACTTTTCTTATATTTGTTTATTACAGTGTAATAAATATATCACACACTTTATCGTTTTAACCAGTTCATCTACTGTGCCATTGTTAAACTTTAACTAGCATTAACTTGATTGGTTGAGAGGGATTGAAAGAAAAATCTGAAACATACAAATGATAACATCATCAGCACCAAAGAAGAACTTGACCCTTTCTCTGTGGGAAATGAAAGTCCAAATTAATCCAGATATAAAGGATGTATTTACATGTGACTGATTAAAAGTACAATGACAGTTTCAGGTCTTCATTTATATCAAGAGGCTTCACTGTGTTATGCGTTTAAGATTCATATAAGTGTAACTCCATGCCTAGAAGGATGAAACTCTTCAATACACCAGAACCTTAGAGATACTGCAGAGCCACAGGTAGCCTGGACATAGTGTTCAGTCAGAACATATTCCATGGTTTTAGCTCATATTACAGTCTGATGTTCAGAGATATGAGTCTGGAGAACTCTGTTGGTTTATGTAACAAGTCATAAGGGATTTCATCATATGTACAACATGTGTGCAGCTTGTCTTACGTATCCTCAAGCATTTTGTTAATCTAATTCTATCATCATAATATCATCAATACAATTTATGCATTTTTATACATACATTTAGATAAATAGATGTTTTTTGGAAAGTGTATGTAAGAATGGTGGGCACTGTGAGGTGTTACTGTATTGAGTTTTGAGATATTTATATTGTTGTAATATATTTCTATTTATCACAGCAGTAATTATCCAGTAGGA
The DNA here is from genome assembly GCF_902148855.1 of Sphaeramia orbicularis. Taxonomy (NCBI): domain Eukaryota; kingdom Metazoa; phylum Chordata; class Actinopteri; order Kurtiformes; family Apogonidae; genus Sphaeramia; species Sphaeramia orbicularis. The sequence goes on from NC_043970.1 coordinate 31,848,588, forward strand.
GGCTCTTACCTACTTGATTACTTAAATCCACGTGAAGACTGTAGCGACATCAAGTCTAGTATAATCATAAATCTACACACACATTACATTAGTTTCTAATGTAGCTTTGTTTGAGATAACTGCTGATAAATCTCAGTAATAATAAATACATTGAGGTTATAGATTAGATTATATACCCCATTGTTGTGTATTTTTGTTGATGACTGCCCCTTTTTTTTTTTGGATCATTTGTTAATTTTGTTTATAATTTTTGAAACAGACCAGAGGAGAGAGACCACAGGATCAGGACCAGTCCAGACCAGCTACAGATCAGGACCTTCTGACGTAGAACAGGACCCACACAGGTCTGGGCCACATCTTCAGTTGGATTTAATATTTAATATGGTCAAAGCTCAAGTGCAATGGGATTTCATCTTCAGCTTTCTTGTTTTTTTGTTTTTAGCGTCATCTCTAAATGTAAGTCAACGTGTTTGTCTCTCAGGATGCATTTTTCTGTATCTGTGATCAGGAATGTCCACCACAGTTGTACATTTGTGTTGTTGTGTGTCAGTGGATGTCACAGTGGATCACCTGGGTCTTATTTTCACTGTGTCTCTGGAAAAACAGCAGTGATGCAGATCCTCTGTGAAGGAGGAGGCCTGTCTGATGGAGCCGTTCATCCATCGGTGGTCATTTTCCAACAGAACCAGTGGATCCAGAGGTAGGGACAAATCCACTTCCTTTCTCCTAAGGACCCAAATTTACAAAATCACATCATGAAATCACTCCCCTACATCCAAAAAACGTTTGTTTATTAAAAAAAAAAATACAGTTCAATGTAAAGGTCATTTCATTTGGAAAAAATTAAAAAAAGAAAAGGTGTCTGAAAAACTGTTGCATCATGCTGTTTCCAGTTAAGGCAATTATTTAAGGTAAAAAAACAACAACAAACATTTACTTTACTGTGTCTAAGGAGGATATGACTGAGCTTTGAACTTTGAGCCTGACCTTGAACTCAGCACCACTTACTGAGCCTGAATTAATGAACATAGATGACTGTGAGTAAAATGAACTAGAAAAATATTGTCTTGTGAACTAAAAATACATCTGGATGTAGAAGGACATCCTGGCATTTTGAATGGACTGCATTTGACAAAATGTTTATCATACTAAACAGTATTGCTTTATTAGTATTGGTGCACAAGGTCAAGTCAATATAAATTCATTATATGTTTGTTGTCATTTTTTTTACCTTCCAATCTAAATGACTAATTTTTTTAAAAATAAAAAATCAAGTCTTTGTTATTTTGTTGTGTTCATTTTATTTTGAATACAACTCAAGGGCCAAAACATAAAATGTCACCTGCACCATGGTAAATGTAAACAATATAAATAACTAAAATATTACCAAACAAAAAAATTACAAAGAGGGATATTTTCCACATTCCAAAAAAATGCACAAAGTTATTCAAGCAAATGGCCAGCTATATCAATATCAAACAATATATTAATAGGCCCTTGCAATTTCTAGTGAGTTTTTGCTTAACAGTACAAATATATATGGTACAAATATGGTCTCATATCTCTGTCAGTCATTTTCAGGACACTGTCAGTGAGTACTGATACTAGTGGCATGCAGTCCTTCATTGGAAGGATGAATTCAGTCAGACTACTTTGCCTACAACTGACAGAAAGAGAAGAGAAAAATACACAAGTAGCCTACTGATGGAGACATGGAGAGCTCATTCCTACTATCCTGTCTGGGCTTTCACCTGAACCTTCACAGCCTACTTTTGTTAGATGCTCATTAAGTAAACTGTTTAAAACATTATGTAGCCTATTAACAATCTAAGCATAAGCATCTGCATTTCCATTAGGCTATGCCATATTAGTCAGAGTCTGGACTAGACTATTACCTGAACGGAGACAGTGGGCACATATTGAGGCACCGGCATAAAGGACACCTGAAGACCACACAGATCAGCTGACCAAGTGTGTGTGTGTGTGTGTGTGTGTGTGTGTGTGTGTGTGTGTGTATGAACCATAAGAATGAATGAGCTATGGACACAGACCGGGGTAGGGTGGGGATATCTAAATTACTTCACTGAGCTCAGTGTCACAACAGTAAAATGCAATATACAACTGTAGCAGTAAAATGAATTCAAACTGTATTAATATAATAGCATATTAATAACCACTGACCATTTTACAGGCACAACTGCGAATAAAACCTAATCTATTTAAACAGGTTTGTCAGTATCTGGATATGTCTACTGTGTGTTGCTCCGTCTGGTTATTTCTGTATTTGTTTAATTAACTATTTTACCATTTGTGCTTAAAACAAAAAATAAAATTAGGAAACACTTCAGCTGAAAAGTGACTGACCACAGTGAACTGGTGGTTTAGCCCACAACACAGTTTCCACCATTAGCGTTTGTAGCTGTTTAAGTTTAAAAATATATACGGACCATAAAATGTATACATTGCATTGGAATTCTACTGTTGCTAGGTTACTGCACTGGATAAATAACGACTGGACGGCTATTAACCGTTACTTTTCAATTCTTGTCTCGAGAGTGAAAAGCAAATATCTGAGCTCTGCGAAGATAATCCCTGTAAGCTAACAGCAGCTAGCATTTACCGACGACAGAGGAAGAAGAAAAAGAAGAAGAAGATAAAGAAGAAACCAGAGAGGATCCTACCGGGGAAGACCAGACCAGAAAGAAGAACCAGAACCGGGACCGGACACCGGCTGAGAAGGACCAGGACCGGGACCGGACTCCAGTGGCATACATCCACTGGGAGGCGATTTCCAGCATGAGGACGGTAAGAACAGACATTTGAACTTCTGAACTATCTTATGTTCCGGTACCGGGACACTGTGGTCAAGCTAGCCCCTAGTGTTTTTCATGTGGCTATTTATCTGATAAACACGGTAAAGGAAGTTGGCTAAAATGGTTTTAAGGCTATTTTTTCCTCCATAAGTATTTCACTATTATGCTGCGTTCCAGTCCACCTGTAAGTCACGTTTTTCCAACCTTGTACCGGTGAAAATGCACTATAATAGCAGTCAAACCTGGGACTTACCACCCGTGAACTTGTACTAGATCATGGACTCCCAGCTCCGAGTTCTGACGTCACGTAGCAATGGCGTCCCCCATGGATACGGTGTTTATGCAGATTGTTTATTAAAACAAAGTATCGCTCTGACATTTATCCGCAAATGTTCTGCATAATCAGCAGCTACTCTAGCGTTAGCTAGTTTTCAGTCCATTGAGTGCAATAATAAATTAATACCAAATACGTATCCAAATATACAAATGACATAACATAAAAAGTATAACAGCTTCTCTTGCCTTATGCGCCGTTTTTACTCCTCTGTTTCCCTCAAATAACCACGGAGCAAGCACCTTTGGCGATAGAAATGATTGTAAATGAACATAATGTACGGTCCACCATGCTGGTTTGTTTACATCTAGCTACCACAGTTCCTTGCACTCAGGCAGTTTGGCTTTCCTGGAACGCTACAAAGTCATGAGTCGTGGTTTGAAAACGTGACTTATGGGCTCAAAAAACGGCCTGGAACGCAGCATTAGCACCAATACTGTGACCTACTTTTACTCTGTACTTTTGGAGTAATCATACTGCAAATACTTACTGGAAAAATTTATTATTTTACCTCCGCCAAGGAGGTTATGTTTTTGCCAGGGTTTGTTTGTTTGTTTGTCTGTTTGTTTGTTTGTCTGTCTGTTAGTGTGCAACATAACTCAAAAAGTTATGGACAGATTTGGATGAAATTTTCAGGGTTTGTTGGAAATGGGATAAGGAAGAAATGATTAAATTTTGGTGGTGATCGGGGGTGGGCCCATTTCCAACAAACCCTGAAAATTTCATCAAAATCTGTCCATAACTTTTTGAGTTATGTTGCACACTAACGGACAGACAGACAGACAGACAAAACAAACAAACCCTCGCAAAAACATAACCTCCTTGGCGTGGGGGGGCCCACAGGGGGGGCCACTGATCAGCCTTGGCGGAGGTCTGCGCTCTCTGAGTGCTTCTAGTCATCATTGAATTTAGTCTTTTACACTATTTCAAACAAAAACACTTGTAGCCTGGAAGGGATTTTGGAGTATGATTACTCCAAACGTACACAGTAAAAGTAGTTTGTAGTATTTGTGCTGATAATATATGAAGTAATAATACCAGATATTCCAGATTAATGAGGTACTTATTGGATAAATTAATTTTAATCATCATTGAACCTAGTCTTAAAGCCTATTTCAGATGAAAACACACACTTTTGTAGCCTCGAAGGGATTTTGGAGTATGATTAGTCCAAAAGTACACAGTAAAAGTAGTTCATAGTGTTTCTGCTAATAGTATATGAAGTAATAATACCAAAAAATACCAAATTCATGAAGTACTTATTGGACAAATTAATTTTATTCATCATTGAATTTAGTCTTTTACACTATTTCGGACAAAAACAAACACACTTTTGTAGCTTTGAAGGGATTTTGGAGTATGATTAGTCCAAAAGTACACAGTAAAAGTAGTTCATAGTGTTTCTGCTAATAGTACTATATGAAGTAATAATACCAAAAATACCAAATTCATGAGGTACTTATTGGACAAATTAATTTTATTCATCACTGAATTTAGTCTTTTACACTATTGCAGATGAAAACACTTTTGTAGTCTGGAAGGCATTTTGGAGTATGATTGCTCAAAAAGTACACAGTAAAAGTAGTTCATGGTGTCTCAAACTAAGACTGATATTGAAGAAAAACTGAGTTATATGTGGAAGAACTAAACTCATCAAACATCATTCAGTTCATGTAAATAATACTCAAAATACAAGTAAAACGGAAGAAAAACTGAGAAAACCTTTAGATAAAACTGGAAAGGGAAAGAGAAAAAATATGGATCAGCTGACTTGTTAACACTGTTTTCAACAACTAAAACCAGAAAAATCACCCTGCCCTGAAACAAACCACATCCAAATCACATGAGATTAATAGCAGAATTGGTAATTAATATGAAAAACTTCAATGATCCAATGCTTACATTATTTCTTTTCTTTACAGCGACCAAGGATCAGCACTTTGCTCCCAATTGATGTCAGCCGTCCACCTGCAGGGCCTGTGCCCTCCACCTCCAGGGACCCCCGGACTCACCACAGCAGAGTGGAAGCCCCTGGGCTCTGCCTCTGGCTGACCGGCTGTCCCAGCTAAGGCGAGTGTATGGAGGGACGGCCCCTTGCCCTCCACCTCTGGCTGTCCGGAGGCAATGTACTGTCCAGAGTGGACCAGCACCCTGCCCTCCACCTCGGGCTGTCCGGAGGCAATGGACTGTCCAGAGTGGACCAGCACCCTGCCCTCCAAATCGGGCTGTCGGACTACCCCGACTGTCCAGAGTGGTAGACCCCTACCCTCCGCATCCAACTGACTGGACCGGAGCAGCAGCCTCCTGGCCTCTGCCTCCGGCTGTCCGCTTGTCCAGGCTGAGGCAAGTGTATGGAGTGACAGCCCCCTGCCCTCCACGTCCGGCTGTCCGGAGGCAACCGAGTGTCCAGAGTGGACCAGCAGGCCCCTTCCCTACACCTCCGGCTGTCTGGAGTTTGTTTGACTCCCCCAACTGTCCAGAGTGGCAGCCTTCTGCATCTGCCTGGCTAGAGCAGAGTGACAGTCCCCTGCCCTCCACCTCTGGCTGTCCAGAGGCCCCCAGCTGCCCAGAGTGGAGGGACAGTCCCCTGCCATCCACCTCTGGCTTTCAGACTGTACCCCCCCCTCTTCCACCCCTCCCCTCCGTGTCCAACAGCAGCCCCCTGTCATCCGACTCCAACTCACAGACTACCCTGACTCTGCCCCCCCTCCTCCACCCCCCCCCTCCATGTCCGACAGCAGCCCCCTGTCATCCGACTCCAGCTCACAGACTACCCCGACTCCACCCCTCCCTCCTGCACCCCCACCCTCCATGTCCAACAGCAGCAGCACCCTGTCTTCTGACTCCGGCTTTGTTGAGGCCCCCAACGATGTGGTGTCCAGCAGCGTCTCCCCCCCTACCTCCTCCCCTGACTATTTGGAGACCCCGGACAGTCCGGAGCGCAGCACCTCCACCTTTCCCTCCTCCTCTGATTGTCCAGAGACCTCGGACAGTTCGGAGCGCAGCGTCTCCCCCTTTCCCTCCTCCTCTGACTGTCCAGAGACCCCGGACAGTTCGGAGTGCAGCACCTCCCCCTTTCCCTCCTCCTCTGACTGTCCGGAGACCCCGGACAGCCTGGGGCGCAGTGTCTCCCCCTTTCCCTCCTCCTCTGTCTCTCTGGAGACCCTGGACATTCAGGAGTGGAGCGTCATCTCCCTGCCCTCCTCCTCTGACTCTCTGGAGACCCTAGACACTAAGGAATGGAGTGTCATCTCCTTGCCTTCCTCTTCTGACAGTCCAGTGTTCCCTGATGATGACAGCTCCTCTCCCTCCCTTGGCATTTCTTCATTTTTTTCATTTTTCTGTTGCTGCTGTTGTTGAATTTATTTGCCACTTTTAATGATTAACTTGATATTGTGCAGCTGTCTTTTGTATTTCAGAATGTGTTTCAGAACAGGATCCAGCATCACCAGTGAAGAAGCCCCCGTTTTCAGCAACAAGACAAGGAAACAAAGTGGACTTTGGTTTGGATCAACAGCAGCAGACTTGGTCTCTAAATGTAAATCAAAGTGTTGATGTCTAAAGATGCATTTTTCTACATCTCTGATCAGAAATTTCCACCACAGTTGAATATTTGTCTTGTTTTGTGTAGACAGGTGACACATTTAGTTGTTTAATTGGAAATTGCTGTTCAGTTGTTGGTCACTTTTGTGTATATTTGTTGATAACTGTCCATTTTGGAGTCATTTGTTCATTTTGTTCATAATTTTTTTTTGCAGACCAGATGAGAGAGACCACAGGAAGAGGACCAGTACAGATCCAGACTAGCCACAGGTGTCATGTCCAGTCAGGACCTGACGATAGGGCATGGGACCCACAACGGGTCCAGGTCATGTATTCAGTTGGATTTAATATTTTTTTAATATTGTCAAAGCTCAAGTGCAATGGGATTTCATTTTCAACTTTCTTGTTCTTTTTGTTTTCAGCAGCAGGACAAGGAAATATTTCGGCATGAGAGGAAACAAAATGGACTTTGGTTTGGATCAACAACAGCAGACTTGGTCTCTAAATGTAAGTCAAAGTGTTGGTGTCTGAAGATGCATTTTTCTACATCTCTGATCAGGAATTTCCACCACAGTTAAATATTTGTCTTGTTATGTGTAGACAGGTGACACATTTAGTTGTTTAATTGGAAATTGCTGTTCAAGTATTGATTTTTTTTGTGTATTTTTGTCGATAACTGTCCATTTTGGAGTCATTTGTTCATTTTGTTCATCATTTTTGTTGCAGACCAGATGAGAGAGACCACAGAAAGAGGACCAGCACAGATCCAGACCAGCCACGGGTGTCATGTCCAGTCGGGACCTGACGATAGGGCATGGGACCCACAACGGGTCCAGGTCATGTATTCAGTTATATTTAATATTTTTTAATGCTGTCAAAGCTCAAGTGCAATGGGATTTCATCTACAACTTTCTTGTTCTTTTTGTTTTCAGCAGCAGGACGAGGAAATATTGCGGCATGAGAGGAAACAAAATGGACTTTGGTTTGGATCAACAGCAGCAGACTTGGTCTCTAAATGTAAGTCAAAGTGTTGGTGTCTGAAGATGCATTTTTCTACATCTCTGATCAGAAATTTCTACCACAGTTAAATATTTGTGTTGTTATGTGTAGAAAGGTGATACATTTAGTTGTTTAATTGGAAATTGCTGTTCAATGGTTGGTCACTTTTGTGTATATTTGTTGATAACTGCCCATTTTGGAGTCATTTGTTCATTTTGTTCATCTTTTTTTTTTTTTTGCAGACCAGATGAGAGAGACCACAGGAAGAGGACCAGTACAGATCCAGACCAGCCACGGGTGTCATGTCCAGTCAGGACCTGACGATAGGGCATGGGACCCACAACGGGTCCAGGTCATGTATTCAGTTATATTTAATATTTTTTATTATTATCAAAGCTCAAGTGCAATGGGATTTCATCTACAACTTTCTTGTTCTTTTTGTTTTCAGCAGCAGGACGAGGAAATATTGCGGCATGAGAGGAAACAAAATGGACTTTGGTTTGGATCAACAACAGCAGACTTGGTCTCTAAATGTAAGTCAAAGTGTTGGTGTCTGAAAATGCATTTTTCTACATCTCTGATCAGAAATTTCTACCACAGTTAAATATTTGTGTTGTTATGTGTAGAAAGGTGATACATTTAGTTGTTTAATTGGAAATTGCTGTTCAAGTATTGGTCACTTCTGTGTATATTTGTTGATAACTGTCTATTTTAGAGTCATTTGTTCATTTTGTTCATCATTTTTGTTGCAGACCAGATGAGAGAGACCACAGGAAGAGGACCAGTACAGATCCAGACCAGCCACAGGTGTCATGTCCAGTCGGGACCTGACGATAGGGCATGGGACCCACAACGGGTCCAGGTCATGTATTCAGTTGGATTTAATATTTTTTAATGCTGTCAAAGCTCAAGTGCAATGGGATTTCATCTACAACTTTCTTGTTCTTGTTTTTTTCAGCAGCAGGACGAGGAAATGCAATTGTCTCCAAATGTAAGTTAACGTGTTGGTCTCTGAAGACGCATCTGATCAGAAATATCCACCATAGTTGTATATTTGTGTTGTTGTGTGTCAGTGGGTGTCACAGTGGATAACCTGGGTCTCATTTGACTGTGTTTCAGGAAAGACAACAGCGAAGCAGATCCTCTGTGAAGGAGGAGGCCTGTCTGATGGAGCTGTTCGTCCACTAGTTCAGATCCAGTAGATCCAGAGGTTGGTTTAAATCCACTTCCTGTTTACTCAGGACCCACATTTACAAAAACAGATCATGAAATCAACTCTTCGACATTCAAATAGTGTTCAATGATTCATTTTGATGTTTGTAGATGTGCGTGTAGATGACATCAGGAGGGGACGTCAGCGATGGACCTGTGAGGACCAGAACCCAGACCACAGACCAGACCCTCCCACAAAACCTGAATGACCCTTCTGTAATCTGAAACTTAACTACAATAAACTGCATGAACTTGATCTTTATCTTCTGTCTTTGTCTTTTTTCACCACTATTTCACCTATATGATCTGATCATTCTTTTACACTTTATCTATTATCTACCTCTGGACTCAAGAATAAAAAAAATAACACAAATACATTTTTTTTTTAATTTACTATTTATTACAATGAAATCCACAATCATGGTTAATGATCTGTTTTGGAAGTTAAGAGTAAAACAGGCTGCAAATATTACATGGTCGATTGTTAAACAAAACTTTTTTCTTTTCTAATGCTAAATCATTCTGGAGGGATAAAGACCAGAGTTCAAGCGTTTTTCAAGGTGTCCACCACAAACTGTAGACCTAGAAACTGTATGTTTAGTGTGTAAGTGTAGACTGGTAAGCAAGGAAGATAGATAGATAGATAGATAGATAGATAGATAGATAGATAGATAGATAGATAGATAGATAGATAGATAGATAGATAGATAGATAGATAGATAGATAGATAGATAGATAGATAGATAGATTCATTGTGATCTTTTGTCACGGGTGTAAGACAAAGTTAAAAACCACACTCAGGCATTAAAAACATCCCAACACTATCAAAAGCACAATGCAATGTATAAAAAACAAGTAAAACCCATAAAATGAGTAAAAACACTAAAACCACAGTGTAGTCTATTTTGTGTTGTTAAGAGCAGCTATTGCAGAGTGGATGAAAGATTTTTTGTAGATGTTTTTCTTGGCTGGTGGGGCTCTGTAGCGTCTGCCTGATGGCAGCAGCATGAAGCAGTGGTGGAGGGGGTGGGAGGGGTCCTCTGTGATGAGAGTGGCTTTCCTTGTCACTGAGTGTCTGTACAGTTCACGCAAAGGGAGTTGGGCTGTTTGAGTGATTTCACTGGCCTGATTCATTATTCAGGATAGTTTTGTGTTGTGTTTGATGGTGAGAAAGTTGAATCAGTTTGAGATGTTATAGGTGAGGATGAATTCGATGAGTGACACAGGGGTTAAAATGTCTTTATTGATGTTAAAGGATCTGGGCTTCCTGAGCAGGTGGAGACACCGTTGTGCCTTCTATCACACAGAGTCTGTGTGTTGGCCAAAGGACAGGCAGGTGTCAATGTCTGTCTCCAGGTATTTCAAACTCTGCACCTGCTCGACACACAGACCATGGATCCTCAGGGGGTGGAACAGACCTGGGCTTTTCCCTGAAGATCCACAGCATAGCTCTTTAGTTTTTGATACATTGAGCTCCAGTGAGCTCTCAGCAAATGTTTGAACCAGGGTTTGGACCTCCTGCTGGTACTGTGTCAAGGCCTGGGTGTCGGTGACATGTGCTACCAAGGCCATGTTGTCCACATATTTGAAAAGTTTCAGTCCTTCCTTGCAACTGGTGATGTTGTTGGTGTAAGCAGAGCACAGGATAGGCGACAAAACACAGCCCTGGGGAAGCCCTGTTTTTAAAACCACTGAAGTGGATTTAAAACCATTTAAAAACATATCCTGTGGCCTGTCCATTAAAAAGTCCTTTATCCATTGTTGTGGCAAATAATCTACTGAGGTGCTCCTGCTTCTGCTATTTTTGTGTGTCTAGTGGGGCTCAGATTATTTCACCCAAGTGGAATGTACTGTTGGACAGAAGGGAACAAAGCACCAACACACACACACTCAGACTCACATATTGAGTCTGAGAAATCATATGATCATACACACACATCCAACAAACCCAGAGCATGGCACTATAAAGACCAGACCCTTTCAGGGGTTGGGGCTTTTTGCTTGTCTGTCCTTCTTGTGTGACTTTTGCTTTGTCTTGTCTCACTCAGTCTATGCAGTAAATAAATACGGAAATTAATATGTTCGTCTACTTTCTGCCACCACACCATAGAATCAGTGTGGGGTGAATCTGGAGGTCAGAGAGGTGAAGGTGGTGTAGCAGGGTGTTGGTATTTACAGTGTTAAAAGCTGATGAAAAGTCTTTGAATAAAATCCTTGTGTGTGGATGTGTGGAGTCCAGTTGTTTAGTGACTGTATCTAAAAGCATGAGACTTACATCATCAGTACCTCTTTTTGTTTTGTAGGGAAACTGGAGTGGATCCAGTTTGCCTTCAAGCTCCCACAACAGCTGACGACACACTACTCTTTCCATGCATTTACAGAGGATCGATGTCAGAGCCACTGGTCTGTAGTCCTTCAAATCTTTTGGTTTTGTCTTTTTGGGGATAGGAATGAGGGCTGATTCCTTCCATTGTTTGGGAACGACGCCTGAGTCCAAGAGGAGCTGAAACAACCTGGTAAACACTCCTCCTACCTGGATGGAACAGTCTTTGAGTACCCTACCCCTGAGTCTGTCTGGGCCAGCAGCTTTGTTGGGGTTTACTTTGCGTAGGATGGAGGTTACCAGGTGTTCACTGATGTTGAGGGCTTGTGTCAGGGACTGAGGGTTGGAGGGGTCCAGGGGATTGGTGAGATGTTACAGTTAAAACGGATGAAGACGGTGTGATCAGGAATGTCCACCACAGTTGTGCATTTGTGTTGTTGTGTGTCAGTGGGTGTCACAGTGGATAACCTGGGTCTTGTTTTGACTATGTATATGGAAAGACAGCAGTGATGCAGATCCTCTGTGAAGGAGGAGGCCTGTCTGATGGAGCCGTTCATCCATCGGTGGTCGTTTTCCAACAGAACCAGAGGATCCAGAGGTAGGGACAAATCCACTTCCTGTCTCCTAAGGACCGACATTTACAAAATCACATCATGAAATCACTCTCTTACATCCAAACATTTGTTTATTAAAAACAAAAAATATAGTACAATGTAAAGGTCATTTCATTTTTTAAAAAATAAAAAAAAGAAAATGTATCTGAAAAACTGTTGCATCATGTTGTTTCCAATTAAGGCGATTATTTAAGGTAAAAAAAAAGAAAAAAAATTTACTTTACTGTTTACCATGTACATCAGGTTGGTTTGCTCTGGGTGTGTTCCCGCTGACAAACTGCTGTAGATTGTAGCTGTGGTGAAGTTTCAGATTAAAACTTTAAACAGCATCTCAATGGACAGACAGACAAACAATTCAATAAATAAATGTATGGTACATTTAGCCAATTTGTGGTTCATCCAATGAGTATTTGACGTGATATTATTGCTGGTCTTCATTTCAAGATTTCATCAGATGGTAATGCTCGACCTGCTGTAAAATTTAGAAAAAAGGTGAAATAGATCCAGTCTCTTCAGAGTCTGAGTCACTGTGGAACAACTCAGTGGAAGTGACCTGCTTCTCATTGGAAGGTAACAAAAACACAATGATCCTTATTATCAGGTGATACATATGTGAACATATAACAATAACAATTAGATATATATACATTTTTGTAATTAGACTCATAAATCCCTCTAAAATTTAAACAATGAAAAAGGAAAAGAGAATGAGACTCTACATAGACATAATTTTGTGTGAATTCGCAGTATGTGTGCTTCAATACAGATTGGAAAATAAAAAATAAAAAATTCCTGTACTGTAGAACAAATCTGGTTAGTGCTGGATATAATTCATTGAACAGTGAGACATGAGCAGAGAGGTTATAGAGCTGAAAACCAGCCCCTTGCACTGTGTCCCATGGGACCTAATTCAACAAAAAATAATATGTACAGTGATCAGTGGTGACAAGTTAATTTTTGATCCCATTTTAATTCTATCATCATTCACACATGTGATGTTTGTCAATTTAAAAGGCGATTTTACAAAGTTTGTAGTAAAGATATTCAAGAAAAACCAAGCTTTGTGTTAAGAAGGTCCATGGATTTCATGTCTCAAAGCATATGATACATGTCGACAAAACCAAAACAACATTGCACATTTTAACCTAATCTCTACAAGTGAAGTGGAAAAAGTGTTAAAAGAAGCTAAAATGGTCATCTTGAAGCAGCAGAGACATCTTCATTGTCACATCGTCTCTATATTAACAGACTTTCATAGTCATAGATTAACAGTTTTATCACACGCTATGATTTTCTTTGCTTTTTCTTATTATCTGTTAACTGCCGAATACCATGTGTATAAAAGAATGACTTGTCTCTATTGTCTTCTAAATGGGGCACAACCAGAAGGGGTGGGGCTGTGGGTCTCTGTGTCAGCTCACCTTTAGATACACTGACATGTGTATTTTTAGCCCTCATCTACAACAATAGTCATGAGTTTCCCCATATTATTTTTGCAGATTTGTCAATGTCACTAGAGAAAGAAAATGTTTTTTGTAGCTCATTTAACATGCCACCAAGTAAAACAAAGAACAACATGTGACGTCTGTGAAAGAAGGTGTTTCCTCTTTACCGGTCAGTGGTTCATTGCCTCATAAACCCAGTGAACACTCTGTGTGCTCAGTGTTTCTGCAGCAGTGTGTTTGAATCCAATCCATTTCCTTCTCCCACAGCCCCACCAGGTGGTTATCCGGCTCTCCTCTGTGAGCCAAGCCCACTGTGGACATGCAGTCCTTAAATCTACTGAAGTAGGGTGGTTTAGGGGCTTTTGGACTCTCTGCAGAAATGATGGGTTCGTCAGAACTCTTTGGGACACAAAAACATCAAAGAGCCTCTAAGCTCTGTGATTTGGGAAAGGATTCCTCAGCATACACAATATGTTGGAGGTCCTAAAAGCCCCTAAACATCAGACTGACAACTTGGTTTGTGAAGAACACCCAGAATGAAGTTTTTGAAATTCCCTAGTGAACTGTTTATCATATCAATTTTGAACCCTGCATGTCTTTAACATCTAAAAATATGTACAATAAATCTTTGTACATTTAGTTCCTGCTATACCCATGTAAAAATTAATCACAATCAGGTCTTCAAAATTTCAGAGGGTTGGAAAATTTTTCTACATTATTTATGGAGCTTATTATGAGTTACTGCAATACTTGAATTTAACGTGTACACCCACAGTGAAATCTTGTTTTTCTTTTTTGTTTTATTGGGGCCGATTGAGCATGAGCTCACTAATCCCACAGGGACGCCATTTTTTGAGGAATCTTTTTGAAGACAAATCTCCTTAACGGTCTTTTAAAACATCACCTCAGTAAAAACAAAGTACAGGCAAACAGTCTTAACTCTCATTAACCACAGATTAACTACAGCTGCTATGAGTGTGTATAAGATAGCTCTTATTTATTTTTATTCCATATGCATATTTTTTCTGCTTTCATGATGAGGTTTATAGATCGCCAGCTTCCTGGTGGGATTAGTGTGCCTGCTTTGATGTGGGTTGTACCCCGCTTAGTGTGTGTGGGCACAGCCTCTCACTCCTGTGTGTGTGGTAGGGTTGAGGTGAAGGGGTACATACAAGCCCCCTTTCTACTTTGGCAATGTTTAGAAGCAGTGCGTGACCTGGAGGGCACCATAAAACGGCGGATCCAGGAAAAAATACAGCTGTAAAACACCAGTCCTGGCAACTAAAGCAAACACTTCTGATCACAGCTCGCTCATCGGTGTGTGTTCGTGCTTGTGTTTCATTATGCTAGTGTAGAGTTTTCAGATGTGTGGTTTTAACTAGTTTCAGTGAGTTCTGCCAAATAAAGGTAGCTGATTTAAAAACTAAATAAACTCAGGAAGCATTAATGACATATCTGGCACATGCAGCAACATTGAATGCTTCCAATATTGCAAAAAAAGAAATAAAACTTCCTATTAGTGAAATGTTCTTCAGTGACAGAGGCAAAGTACCCCCAGGGGTTTCAGTTTTATAACAATCAAATGATATTTTGTTATCAATCATATTTTTTCTGGTAAAGGTTATGACACTATCCCTTCAATTTTTGTTCAAGAGTCTTCTGCTGCGTTGTCACTATCAGCCTTAGTACTCAATTTGGATTAGCTGGTTAGATCTAATTATTTTCTTTGGCTGTTCACATTATTTTTATAATGTGGTCATGATCAGATTCCAGTGTGAACATGTCACTGTCCTAATCTGAGCCACGTGTACAAAAGCAGTGGAGTTAGAAGTGTTGGGATACATCCCTTCAGTGAACGTACTTATACACACAGTGAAAATACTCCACTATAAGTAAGCTTTGTGCATTCAAAACCTTCCTTTTATGTTGAATTATGTATTACTGGTATTTATTATGCATTAAAAGGTGTGTGTCAGAGAAGTCCAATTATACATAGTGAACAGTATTAATTTTACTGCTGCATTCAAGAGCATGTGGAAATTGAGCCACTTTATGAGTGACTGTCTCCAATGCAGAGATGTGACTAATTTCTATTTAACCCATAAAGACCCAAACAGCCACTGGCAACCAAAAGCATCTACTGATCTAAAATATTTAATACTTGTTGATCCACTAATCCAATCAATACATGTAAATAATTGGTGTAAGATGCAGTTTGTCATTTTTTCATGGTCATCAGATATGACCCATTTGGACGTTCAGAGGCTCCATAGTTACCATGGAAACACTGTCATCTTCTACAACATTAATTCACCAGTAAAACCCAAGGAGCTGATAAATGATAAATGACATGGGATGGAGACACTTGTTTTATGTTCAGTTAAAGATATATTTGCTGAAAAAATAAAATATTTTTCTTCAGTTTTTTGTTTTGATTTAATGACCTTTGAATTTAGTCTGACTTTTCATGAACATGTAAATTAAATATGGGAATTTAAATATAGGAAAATACATGATTTACAGCGAAAAATACAAAATATAGAATATAATATTTTAATAAATGGTGATAAATTGCTTAAGAAAGGTTAAACAGAGAAACAAAAAAATCATTTGGGAACTGCCACAAAAGTAGCACTGGGTCTTTATGGGTTAAATTAACATAAATGTCAGATGAATTCTAAACTGATCACTCTGACTGATTTTGTGTTGCAAAAGACCAGAGTTATAACAGCATGAGGAATACATGAAAATGGATGAGATCAGAATTAGAAAGATCACATTCCACAGGATTTGTGCTGTTCACACTGTCATGAAAAAAAAACAAAAAAACAAAAAAACTCAGTCACATGAGTGAAAACATACAATTTAATCCACCTGTTAACCACATAGATATCCCCCCAGAAAAGTCAAAGTTTGTTTGTTTATTTTTTGCATCAAATAATTGTCTTGATTGGAAGCAGAATAATGCAATAGTATTTTCAGATACAGTTTTTATTTTATTAAGGAATGTCCTTTGCAATGGACAGTTTTTTGTTTTTTTTTTGTAAGTAAAGCTGTGAAACTCTTGTTCCCTACAGAGGAAAAAATGCATCGTTTGATCTCAAGAGGATACACCTAACACTTTAATATGGCAGTGATGCAGTTGATGCCGTACAAAGTACAAAGTGAGCAAGTAAAGGTTATATTCTGTTATTTTTGCTATATACGTCTTAAACCACATCAGAAGAACTAAAACAAAGCCACTTCACTGGAGATTTTATACATAGCTGTTCCATAATGTGTTCTTAAAAAAGCTATACATTTGGAATAAAAACACAGTTACTTATCAATGGGAACAGAAGGCAAACATTTACAGTGTGGACCTCTAAAAGCTCCAGTGCTAATATCTTAGCTTAACAACATACTCACTTTCCAAAAACAGCAGTACGACACCCTGCAAGGAAAAAGAAAAACCTTGAATGGCAATGACCTGTAATATTTACCTATGGTTCCTCCTGAATGGCTCACTCACAGCTATACTGGGCCCCGTACACCTCAGGGCAGAGGCCAGTGTTTCTGCTGCTCCTGATGCAGAACAGATGAGGATGACTTTTTGGAATTTTTTTGTTGCTGTGTTTGAGCTGAACACCCGACATACAGTAGCCTCATGGTCAACCAAAACTATTAAACACTGATATGATTTGTGTTTCATGTGTTTGTGTGCTTCTCTGGAATTTGCCTTTATTAAGAAACAAATAAGAACACACAGCTTTAGTGTTAAACAACCACTGGGAGGTCGGACACTGTTTTGAAAAGAGGGTGGGGTGTCTCTCAACTATGTAAACTCATCTAATAAAACATGAGTCCATTAGCAGTGTTTCTGATTAACCCTGGTGATTAACAAAAGCAATCAAAGCTAGTGTGGAGATTAATGTCATTTGTGTTTGGAGCCTGTGGCTGATTGGCATGATCATTAAGTATGTGTTTACACTGAACTAAGAAGCCCACATGTGAACTCAGCAGAAGATTTCAAGTGGTTCTGTATGGGCTGTTAGTCATCCACCAGGTCATGAAGATGATCATAAAAGCTGCTGGAGACATCATGTGGCCAAGTCATTCACAGGGATGACATCCTAACAGATTCCAAAGAGGCTTCTCCAGCTTCTGAACTGAGTTATGTCTTTAATGATGAGCATCTTATTGGTCTGCAGTGGCTCGCAAGACCTCTGCTATTTGTGTATTCACTGTATATGAAACAAATATGAGCCTTATTCAGTTGCATCTGTTTACAATTTGGTGCCATCATGAGGACACACACAGTATAAATTGTACCAAATTTTTTTTTTTTTTTTTTCCACTCACCACAAGTTACAAATCAGGTATGAAAGTACTCTACCAGTGCTGCACCAATATTAAAAGACCAAGGTTTGACACATATTTTTGATAATTGATAGTTAAAAATCTGCAAGATTTCAGGGTTGTGCCAGCATATAACATTTCTACAAATAGTGTAAGTGTCATATCTCTATCTGTTTCTCTGCTCTTTTTCTCTCTCTGGCCCTTTAACTCTGACACACCTTCTCATCAGCCTCATTCCCCTCACCTGTGAGTGCAAGCTGCAGCTCATCAGATGAGGGGTACATATTCACTGCTCTGCTCTTTGTTCACTGCCAGATTGTCTTCAGCTCTGTGCGAAATGTTCCAGTGTTGTTCCTGCCTGATTATTTTGTTCCAGAACCTGACTGTCCCTGATCTGCCTGCCTGATTCCATCCCTTCATCTGAGCCCCAGTCAACTACTTGCCTTCGTCCCCGACCACGTCTCGCCGTCTGGTACTCGACCTGCCTTTCATCCCCGACCACATCTCTCCGTCCACCACCTGGTAATCGATCTGTTTCCGTCCCTGACCACATCTTCTGCCTCTGCTCCTCTGGCTTCCTCTGATTCTCCTGGTTCTGGATCTCCTGCCTGTCCCCATCGTCCCCCTTGCCTTTTCCTTGTCAGATCTACAGTGACTCTGTGACTGTGTGTTGGACAATTGAACCCTTGTTGCTCCTGAATAGTTTGAATAAAGACTGTTTGAACTATTACCTCTGTGTTGGTCTGCATTTGGGTTCCAACTGTATCTGTTACAATAAGTCTTTACTGGCCATCATGATCATTGCTGAATTTGCAGTTGATTTCAGAAACTACTTATCATTCTGCTTAAATGACCAGATATAAGAAACTGCCTAATGGGTAAAATACTTCCCTTCTGTTTGGCTGAGAGTAGACGGAGCACCACAGAACTTTAACTTTACCTGAAACTTTGAAAAACTTAAACTCTTGAACATATGCATCGAATGAGCTCAAATGAAATTCAGTGGGACTGAGCCTGATTTCAATACATTTCCTATAATACTGAGGTGCGGCGCAAACCACACAGATTACCCAGATAAATAAATTCCTAGCAGTGTTAGTGGAAAAGAGGCTAATGACTCAGTTCTCAGAGGTACAAAGTGACATTACAGAAGGGATGGTTAGATTGATTTCTGGTTAGGACGGTAGCTGGGAAGTACAAAGAAACTGTAAATTGTGAAACACTTTTAAAAAGACAGATGTACATTTTGGAGAACAATTCTGCATTTCATAAAACAAAATTGGACAAAACAAATTTATATTGTAACAGATACAAGATGTAGATGTGCATAAAATACAAAAAATGGTACCAGCAGTGATTAACTTTACTTTCAATGGTCCTAAAACAAATGAACAAATGACAATCTTCAGAGAAAGGGATTGTACAAAATTCCAGTCGAAGTGGCCCCTTCACTGGGACCCTCCCAACAGAGGACTACATTATGTTCTCTATCAGCAGACACGTGAAATGTTGACTTTTTGTCAGTACTGCAACAGGACAGTATTTGTGTAGTCATCAGGTCAATAGTTGAATTCTCATTTATAGTCTAATGTTTCATGTCATGAGGTGAGTATTGAAATCCTCTGTCCTCCTAAAGCTGAAATCCACTGCTTCTCACTTTTCATGAGGAAAAACTTGCAATATGTGTTTTTAAGAGCGACATAAGGAAGACAGAGCTGCACGTCAATTATAGACTTGAAAAGCACGTTTTACCTTGCAGCTGTCACCTTGTGTGCCTTAAAAATATTCTTTCTTGGCTATGTTAATCAGCTGGAGAGTATGCATAAGCTTTTATGTACCTATTAACATCCATTCTTGTATTGTGGTCAAACCAATT
The DNA here is from genome assembly GCF_902148855.1 of Sphaeramia orbicularis. Taxonomy (NCBI): domain Eukaryota; kingdom Metazoa; phylum Chordata; class Actinopteri; order Kurtiformes; family Apogonidae; genus Sphaeramia; species Sphaeramia orbicularis. The sequence goes on from NC_043970.1 coordinate 31,868,085, forward strand.
ACTCTTCTGGTGTTTTTGTAAAGAAATAGACAATGTGACCAGAGATGAAAATAAGGGGTGTACTAATATATTGGCTGAACAGCAGATATTTGCCATAAAGTCTGAAAAACACACACTTCCTACAGCATCACATATTGAAACCAGAGACAATTTGATCAACTGAGTATACTGAGAACTAGAGGTGACTGTCTTATTTATCTGTGCACAAAGGATCTGGTTGATATTACGAGGTTAAATATGTGTCTCTGTCCTGTCAAATGCAGTATGTGTGGTTTTCAAACTCTTAAAGCTAAAGTAATGTACTTTATCCTCAAAGTCATTATTTTTTTATGTTTCTTTTAAATCTAATGAGCTGCCATAAAAAGCCAAACCCATTAGGTTACTCACAAACTGTAACTGTAGTACATTTGCCAAGATGAACCAGACTCCTTATGGCCAGTTTGAGATGAGCTTTAATGTTTTTCTTGTTTGTCACATATTTTATATATGTTTCTTTGTGGTCGAGGAGTAATATATATTAATGACAGATGCGCACATTTGGGTTTGGGGTTATTCTGCTATTGGTGAATGAACGATGTCCAAGATGTTTTGCTGTTTGGACATGGTTCTTATATATGTGTATGTATACAGCGTTACTCTTGTTTTTGGTTAGATGAAAACCTTTGAGAATAAAAATCAATTACTTCAGCTGTTCCTAGCTTAACTAGAGCTGCAGAACCAAGGTGTTTATTTTTTTTTCTTCCAGATTTGTGCTCCTGCAGGGGATAATATGTTTATATTAGGGTTGACATGTTTTAGCACTAACATCAGAATTGATACAAGTTAAACATTAGACCGAGGATATATCAAATATGCATAAGATTGCAGTTTTTCGAAAAAGATAATGTATTTGTAATTTTTTTTTTTTTTTTTATCATAAAAGTGAATTAAGTATAACAAAACCCTTCTTCTTGCTGATTCCTTCTTGAAGTTGCAGACAGGTAAAAGTGGTCTGTACTTTGACATTTTTGTCAGAAGATGGCAGTATAAAGCAATTGAAGAAAACTCAATTTGCATTTTGATTAAAAATCAAAGCACCACACAAATACTGAAGAAATGAAAATAGCCAGTGTCTTAAAAATGAAGAAAAAAAAAAATTATTTACTGGGTCTCAGGAGGATATTATACCCAACCTTATCAATTCTATTCATATTATATGTGCATTACAGATCTCTGTGGATCTACAAAGGCAAAAAACATGGAGTAAAAAGCCTAATACTGCCAACATTTTACAGTTTGGAATTTACACTTGTCATTGTTTATGCGTTATTATGCCATTATTTCACTGGTCTGACCCACTTGAGATCAAATTGGGCTGAAGTAAAACACTTGATTGTTGAGGTCTACAGTATAATTTCTGCACTTTGCTAATCCCACAGGCCAGATGGGAACCTTTGGTGAGCCAGTTTTGGTCCACGGGCCGTATATTTGACAACCCTGATATATACTGACAAAAGATAGATTGTTTGATGACCATTTTTCATTGCTCCATTGTCCCATCTCTGTACCCTTGCAAACTGATGATTATTTAAA